>NW_011344032.1:0-3796 GCF_000735185.1 Notothenia coriiceps
ATTCAACTAGGGATGGGAATGATTAATTGAATATTCGAAATTATTCAGGTATTCCAATATGAGTTATTAATATATATATATTAAAAAAAAAATAACAACAGTGCCATAGCTAAATGTGTTAGGTGACGTCTAAAGGTGTGTTTTGCTCCGCTCACACCGGGCAGAGCTGCAGGTGCTGATCTCTCTCGCGTCCGGTTATACTTCACTCGCGTTTATGTCCATTTTTTTTACCAAATTTTTTTTTTATAGGACATGTACATTTCGGTTACCCGGTTAACCGTTTTTTGGGGGTCGAATATTTGAATACACATTTGCTTTCAAATTCCCATCCCTAGATTCAACATGTTGAATCGGGAGGCTGTCGGCAAAATAAATCACTCTGATTGGCTGTTCAGCTTAGCGAATCAGTGCATGAGAAGCGAAACGGAAGTGAAGAAGGCACACACAGACGGCTATTATTTTTCATTTTCCAGTACGGCACTAAACATGTTTTTGATTATCGTTACGTGAAATAGTCCGTGAAACAGTCTGTGATGGACGAGAGCAAAAATGGAACGCAGTCTGTCTTCCGGTTGCCTCTTTTGATTTTATAATACACACTACCGCCGCCTGCTGGTAAGGAGAGTTATTGCCACTCACGCATGCGCAGTACGTGCTACTTGGCCGTCGGCTGAAGTCTTTGCGGTGTTCCAGTGCGACCTTTACATAGTGATGTCATTGACCATTAATATGCACAATAACCTATATAAAAGGAAAACCCCCAAAAGCATAATCCCGCCTCTTTAAACTTCCCCTTTCGTAGCACCAGAGTGAAATATTGAAAACAACAACACCATGTTTCTCATGACATCCTCCTTTCCAAATCCAATGCATTATGTATACACATGTATACGCATTGGCTGAGTAAAGTTAGGTTTTGTTTGTACTGACTCGTGGCGATGGGTTGGAGGGCTTCAGGTGAACGAGGTCAGTGTACTCTGAAGGAACACTTTGTTGTCTTGTTTCCGGAGCGCAGCAGTACCTGGAGTTCTCTGCAGCGTGGCTGTGAACCTGCTCTGGAAATGTTTTATTTTCCAGGTGTCTGTGCTGATGCTGGAGGTGTATGAGCGTTTCTGATGCAGTTTTTGGCTCGCTGCAGCTATTTTAATCAAAATAAAGTGATTGTGAATATGCAAATTGAGTCATTTACTAATTGTCGCAGCCAATCCAAGATAAATAGAGCTTACATGTTTGGAGGGAAAACTCATTTTGAGCCAACAATAAATGCTGCATGCAAGGTCAAAGGTTTAATGGCTGCTATAAAGTGTGTCCCTGCCGAGTGTCCTCCAGTTAGACACCTAGCCCCCCCCTGCAGGCCAGGCGACCTTTGACCCCTCAGCTGATATAGACAAAAACAAAGGTGGAACAGTATGAGACACATCCCTTATGAAATCATTTAGAATATTTTCACTGAAGCTGTAAATAAATACAAAAATCTCAAATAACCCACAGAGTTTATCCTGCTCTGAGACTAAGTGATGGACTTTATTCACACACACACACACACACACACACACACACACACACACACACACACACACACACACACACACACACACACACACACACACACACACACACACACACACACAATGTTCGTATTTAGTCTCCTGATTTTAAATGGGAATTAAATCATTTGAGTCTTCCCAAAGCACCAGTGTTCTGCAGTTTGTGTGGGCTTACTGGACTGTTGCACAGGAAGATTCATAGCTAACCACACTGAAGATTATGGATTATCTCATATTTGTATGCCTCAATTCGTCGTCCCCCCTCCCCTCTAACATCACCAGAAGTCATAATTTAAGGGGTCATTTCTCAAAAGATTATTCCGGGGGACGATCCCCCGGACCACCCTAGTATGATTTTGTCACCATTTCCATAGCCCCACCAAAAATATTTTCCACCAGCCGCCGCTGAAATCAATGCAATGATATTTGCCTGGAGAGATAAAATGATTTAGCCATTAGGTCCTCAATATCCCGTATGTTGATCTCAGTCACTTTGTAATGACTTACTACTACAATCATAGGCCTACTGTTGAGATAGCCTACTTTTCGTGTAGCTGATATTGAGTTGAACACTGTCATAACTGAATCTGCTAAAGTACCAACAATGCATGTTTTCTGCCATCTGATGAGAGATAACAAGTATTGTTTGCGGATCTTAATGTTCTATAATGTGCCGAGCGACGGAGTCGAAGACTGGATACTCTTGAAGGCCCTGACAGAGTCTAACTGTGGGCCCCAACACATACCGACTGCGTTCACGCGCACGCTCCGACACATTGAGGCATGCTATTTATTGATCCAAACGCACATATATGGTGTCCTTGCATAGCATGCGTCGGTTATCAGCGAAGTTCACACCAGTTCAGCTATGTCGCATTGCGTGTCATCTTCTGCATGCGACCAATCCAATAGTCTACCAACAACAACTTGCCGTAATCCCCTCTCCTTGTGACAATGTTTTTCGTGATACTCAAATACAAGCTGTTCCCTCCTAGTCTCTGCTGGTAATCCATCTCCAATGCACAGATAGTCTACTCAAGCACACTACGGGCGGGCCTTTCTCACTTCGCGTTAAATGGGATTCCTTTGCGTCCCTCACTTGCCGTCGTTTCCCTGTGACTAGTCCCTCGCCACCAGGGAAGCAGGAGGGACGCAAGGAACACGGAAGCAGGGAAATTGGAGTGTTTAAGAGCAAATGGGACGTCCTTTCCTCCGGAGCGGTCAAACGACGCGGTGGTTGAATGTTCACGAAAAAGACGGAAGCTAAACGAGCTAGAAGCGAGGCTATGCGGAAAGAAGCGCAAAGATGGGGTTTAGCGAAGGATAAAAGCAACCGAATTAAAAGAACGAATTAAAGACGAAGGAAAAGCGATGCAATGAGGTCACACCAATGAAGGAAGGGAGAGAAGGGTGATTCACATAAGAGAAGAAGGCAAGGTTCAGTAGTAATTAAGAGAGACTAAGTGATGAATGGGAGGAAAAAATCTAAAGGAAGGGAAAAGGGGGGGGAATCAGATTGGAGACCGGTGTTTGTGGCGGAGGTTGTTTTTGTGAGAAAGGGAAGAAAGTGTGTGGAGGTGAAGACATCGATATAGTAAATAAGTAGAAGAGGGATGAAAGGAGGAAGTGAAAGGAGGGAATCAAGGAAGGAAAATAGAAACAGGACGAATGGAGGGAAAGAAGAGACTAGACTGAACAGATCTTTAAGGTAGAAATGAAGGAGGGAGGACCACTAGTGACAGAAAGCAGGAGGGGTAATTGAAGGACATAGGAAAGCAAGAGAGGAGCGAAGTTAAGGAGATGGCGAATAACAAAGAAGGAAGGCAGGAGGACACTGAGGTATTACAGAAAGCATGAAGAGAATAGGCGGAGGGAGGCACCGATAACTTTCAGATGGTTGAAAGGGATGAAGGGAGGAAGGAAGGGAGAAAGGGTAGGGAAGAGAAGGAGAGCCTGCAAGGATAACAGTTGAAGAATGAGAGAGAGGGAAAGAACGATGCAAAGGGAGGATGAAGGGCAATCACTATTCAGAGTATGAAATAATGGAAAAAGAAGGGTGGGAGATGTAGGTAAGATAAAGATGAGTAAGATATATAGTGATGAATGGAGGAAAGGAGGGATAGGAAAGCGAGGAAGAAATACAGTATGAGTGAGTTGTAACAGGGAGAGGAATCAAGTTAGAGAAGAAGGCGGACAGAATGTACTAAGGAAGACGGAGAAGGAGGATTCAGGAGGAGCCAAGGAAACAA
>NW_011344032.1:12504-17988 GCF_000735185.1 Notothenia coriiceps
GTGCCTCTACCGGGACATGCCTCCATGCTTTAATGTTCAAAAAGGACTTTTCTCATACTGCCTCCCTCTGGAGGGAACACAGGAATGTTAGCCTTTGCAGACCATTGACCTGCACTAAAGCCTATAGAACACACTACAGGAGAGGGAAAACCCCAACAGCTTGACAGTAATAGGTCTTCTGTAAGATTAGGAAGGGATCCAGGTTAAGGCATCATTAAACCCTTTGTGTGTTGGAATGATCAGACAAGACCAAGATGACGAATGAAAAGTGTCTCTGTAAATGGTAAATGGACTGTACTTATATAGCGCTTTATCCAGTCTTTAAGACCCCTCAAAGCGCTTTACATACTACATGTCATTCACCCATTCACACCCATTCATACAGAGCAGTGTACCTTACTCTAGGACCTAACATTCACACACATTCACACACCGTTGGCCATGCCATCGGGAGCAACTCAGGGTTAAGTATCTTGCCCAAGGATACATCGACATGTTGACTGCATGGGCTGGGATCGAACCCACAACCTTCTGGTTGAAAGACGACCACACTCCCTCACAGCCAGTCGCCCTGTAGTGCCTCTACCGGGACATGCCTCCATGCTTTAATGTTCAAAAAGGACTTTTCTCATACTGCCTCCCTCTGGAGGGAACACAGGAATGTTAGCCTTTGCAGACCATTGACCTGCACTAAAGCCTATAGAACACACTACAGGAGAGGGAAAACCCCAACAGGTTTACAGTAATAGGTCTTCTGTAAGATTAGGAAGGGATCCAGGTTAAGGCATCATTAAACCTTTTGTGTGTTGGAATGATCAGACAAGACCAAGATGACAAATGAAAAGTGTCTCTGTGACCTGCCTTCAGCCGTTGGCCTGTTTTCCTCACGTCCGTTTTTCTTCTTGCTCACCGAATCACTTTAGGTCGACAGGAAACATTGATTGGAGGTCTATAACAGGACATGCACTTCTTCAGCGGTTTAACGAGAGCAGAGTGTGATCGGGTTCGGCAGCTGGACATGAGTGGATGAAACACAATCTGCTAGAATAGAGTGGAAAGTTATAATGACATCCATAAAACATTATGAAATGAACACCCACAGAGTTGCTCTTTTTGAAAACGATGATGTTTTTGGGATATGTCATGAATGCAGCAATAAATGTTTGAAAAGTCAAACTCCTCCTTATATAACCTTGGTCTGGTGAGCATCCTTGACTTAAAGAACTCCAACTGTCGGAATAACAAAATGCTGTCGTTGAAAGACTCTCTTTCATGTGTTGGAGTTCAACCTCAAAAGCAAATAGTTAAAACCTCCAGATATTAATAATACAATAAAGACAGTACCATGAAGGCCAGAAGGCATTTCAAAGGTTGTGAAGGAGAAACACTCATCTTAACCAACATATTGTTGTTTTCAAAGCCAGGAAAGCCCTGCGTACATCAAGAAACCTGGGAAGTCCTTACTGCCAATATACTGCTGATTATATAATAAAGTCTTGTTGCTGAGAAAAGGCTCTGTTGAATACAGAAACTTACAAAGAAGTCAATACATTCAATATAAAATGTAACACACTTTAAGGGGAACCTATATCATTTGAAGCTACAGTAAGGGAACAATCAGAACTACTGTTAGGCAAGTACATTCCCAAACAAGATGTTTGGGAGGAATGGTAACTTACACACTAGTAACAATTTGCAAAATTGCAACTAAAGTTATCTTTAAGTACAATATAAACCAAAGAAGAATTGCTCAGATCGAAAATATGTTGAACATATTTTCATTGAGGGTTTTGCAATAGGTCTCCATTGTCAGTAGGTATGTCTGTGTACGAGTCATGTGTTATTATGTGAAAGTGTCTTTGAGTCCAGAATGAATTTCCGTATGTGGACAATAAAGTTTTGTAGCGTAGCACTAGTCTTTTTAGTTGCTGTCTTGCTATTGGCCTCTGGTGAAAAACTGGCATTCAGACTGACTTGCTGCATCAACTCAGCTCTATTAATACATCCAAGATTACACCCCTCCAACCAGTAATAGCAAAGACTTCCCCCTGGAAAGTTGGACATGAGTGGAACTGAGTAACTTTTGATATGAATGTAATTCTGGATAAATGCTTGACATCCTGTGTCGCTGCTACACATTATTCTGCATGGAGAGTTTTCCCTGAGAAAATGGCAAGCATGGAGGGGACGCGCGTGTCCTGTGTGATGTTCATGGCGGATGGTACCTGCTTATATTTCCGAGAGGATTATTAGACATGAGAGCAGCAGGACAACGTGGTGAAATGAGGTCAACAAACTGACCCAACCTGACAGTGCATACAAACAGGGAGCTGAGTACAACAGGGTAACAGGTATGTGCCCACTTTGGGAACTGTGCAATAGTAATTATGTAAAATAGGTAATCTTCTTTATATTGCATCCGTCTGTATATTGGGTGTGTATGAATTTGTGTATGTGTGCCCGTTGTTTATCATTAACTGTAAGTGTGTTTAAGTCCCTTCTACTTTTTGATAGTAAAGAGAACAACAGACATCCCATCAGCGATCCCTTTAACACAACCCCTCTATATCCAAACACACACACACACACACACACACACACACACACACACACACACACACACACACACACACACACACACACACACACACACACACACACACACACACATTAAGGAGCTCCAGCCAAGCAGAGAAAATAGTTTGGCTGCACATCCTGTACCGCTTGTTTAAGCTCCACACTGAGAAACACCAAACTCTCTCTGTTTCTTTGTCTCACTGTCTCTTTTTCACTCTATTTGGTTCCCTTTGTCCCTCTTTCTTTCACACACTTTTCTCGCACGCACGCACGCACACACACACACACACACACACACACACACACACACACACACACACACACACACACACACACACACACACACACACACACACACACACAGCTTGCCGTGTGGACAAAGCATTCTTTCAGTGCAGGTTTTGGTCAAGCGGCCTGCTGGTGATACTCAATGAGAGCGAGGAGCTGATCCAGATCTGACTGTCTGGATGATTGATCGAAAATAATGTAGTTTAGTCTAGTTGGAAGTTATGGGGTTTCATTTATATAATTTCAGCATGACAAGGATCAGATGTTCACCTGGCTGACTGATCTTCATGACTTTGAACAGGCTTCATATTCCTCTGTTTGATTGATTCTAGAGATGTGGCTCACAAGTGTTTTGTTTTTGTTGGCTGACATATGTTCAGGTTTACTGACTGATGTTTAGGTCGAATTAACTCATTTACAAGAGGAGACATTTCATTTTAGATTAAGACTTGAGATTTGTGGTGAAATGTAACTAAGTACATTTACAAGTAAAATAGTTAAGTAGACAATTAATGTACTGATTATTTCCACATTATGCTACTTTATACTTTTACTCAACTACATTTATTTAACAACTTTAGTTACTAGGTACTTGATGACGTACAAATGTGTGTCATAAATGCAACATATATAATTCAAATTGCATCATCAATGCATTATACATGATATATAAATCCTTATATATGTATATTTGATTCTGAAATGAACCATTCTACATAATGGGTACTTCTACTTTTGGTAAATAAAGTGTATTTTGACTTGAGCATTTAATTGATTGCAAGACGTTTACTTATAATAGAGTATTTTTACACAGTAGTATTGCTACTTTACTAAATGTTTGAATTTTTTGTTGGTTTTTGTACTGATTGTAATATTAGCTCTTAACCTTATTGTGGCTACTGTTTAGGTTTAAGATCTAATACATTGCTTTTTAAGTTTGACTTGATTTTAAAATAGAGTTTATGTTAAAATAAAAAACATTTGGCTGACTATTTTTTTTCATTATTTGCTGATTTTCTATAACCTATAAAACATTATTTTGAATGTGTTCACTCTTGATTTGTATTAGTCTGCTTGACCTACTTTGGGTTTCACTGACCCTGTTTAAGTTTATCACATGATTTTAAAGTCTGAGAAAACCAATCTCCATAGTAAACTTTTTTGTTAGATTTTGTAATAACCAGTTCAAGATTTGACTGTAACAGAACGATATTCCACTGGCGTGTCTGTGATGATACTTTTGAAAACAATAAAGGAACGTTAACTGCCAGGCTGATGCAATCCATGTGTAAGTATATATGTGTGTGCAAATACAGACTCGTGATATGATGCAATAATGGATTAAAAGTGTGTGTGTAGTTGTGCGTCTATAGATGTTGTATGTGTATACATTCAGCATGTGTGTATGTATTTGAGTGTCGCTGCAGTATGATGCAATGTCATGCAGCACCGCTAGCAGAAATCAGCCACGCACTCCAATAAACAGATATACTGGCACTGGGGATGTGTGTGGGAGCGGGATGGAGTACTGTACGACTGCAAAGTGTGTACTGTTGGTGCGTGAGCGAATGTGTAAACAAGTGTGAAAGAGAAAGAGAAAGACAAAGTGTGTGTGTGTGTGTGTGTGTGTGTGTGTGTGTGTGTGTGTGTGTGTGTGTGTGTGTGTGTGTGTGTGTGTGTGTGTGTGTGTGTGTGTGTGAGTACTATTACACATGCAAAAAGGAAGGGATCTTAGCAGGAGGTGTATTAGAGCAGCAGGGGAGATGAGAGTGTGTGTGTGTGTGTGTGTGTGTGTGTGTGTGTGTGTGTGTGTGTGTGTGTGTGTGTGTGTGTGTGTGTGTGTGTGTGTGTGTTGACCAGCTGGTGTTACACATGTGGACATGTCCCACAGAGCCAGGGACTCCTGCAGAGAAGCCCACTTCTACAGGGGATCTTTGCCCAGAGTGTGTGTGAATGTTAGTAATGTGTGTCAGCTTTTAGTCTCTGTGTGTGTGTGTGTGTGTGTGTGTGTGTGTGTGTGTGTGTGTGTGTGTGTGTGTGTGTGTGTGTGTGTGTGTGTGTGTGTGTGTGTGTGTGTGTGTGTGTGTGTGTGTGTGTGTGTGTGTGTGTGTTTGTGCGTGCGAGGGCCTGCCAATTTGTGGTTGTGTTATGAATGTGCCACGTACGTATGAGTCAGTTTTTTTTTATATATGTGTTATTAAACCATCCAGTGTCAATACAGTGAGTGCAGTACAATAGAGAAACAGACTACTATAATTCAGCGTCAATAGAGTGAGTTTAAGTTTCAGTAAAAGTTTGATGAGTCATGACATTGTGCAGTATATAATTATTCACATATTAATTTGCATTGTAACAGTATATCATTCAGTGTCAAAAAAAATGTGTTGCAATTGAATCAGTAAGCATCCACTAAGTCAAAACCTTAGTCAGTGTATTTAAGCCCCAAGCCTGTTTTCCAGGCCTCAGGCTCGAAAATGACATTCCCAGAACAAATGGCTATATCTTCACTTCTAAAAGGGCTAAATTAATAATATTTGTTCTCAAAGCAATGATACACCTGTGAGTTGGATGTAGAGAAGTCAGAATCAATATAGATGTTTTTATTTTAAAGTAAATTCA
>NW_011344033.1:0-1290 GCF_000735185.1 Notothenia coriiceps
TGTGTGTGTCTGTGTGTGTGTGTGTGTGTGTGTGTGTGTGTGTGTGTGTGTGTGTGTGTGTGTGTGTGTGTGTGTGTGTGTGTGTGTGTGTGTGTGTGTGTGTATATATGTGTGTGTGTGTGTATATGTGTGTGTGTGTGTGTGTTACCCTGGCCATGCGTCTCCACTCGGGGATCAGAGCCTGACAGGGTCCGCACCACGGAGCGTAGAAATCCACCGCCCAGAGCTGCCCCCCCCCTCGACCTGAGACAACAACACAGAGGCTCTTTAGAATAATAAACAACAACAACAGTGGGAGTAAACAGACTGGAGTAGTGAGTTTTAAAGGCTGCATAGTGAGACCCCGTAAACTGGAGACAACAAGCAGCTTATCTGTAAATCAAACTGGTTTCAAAATAAATGTCTGCGCTCCGTTGGTTGAAACATTTTGAAGCTGCAACATGTTTGTTTGAATACGCAAAACATTGACTTGAACGTGTTTACTTTAATTAACTGGCCAGATGTCAGGTTCAGGTTCAGGTTCAGGGTCAGGTTCAGGTTCAGGTTCAGGTTAGTCTGAGTCCAGAAAGAGGCAGATCTGAACTTTAACCTTTCCTCCGGGCAAATTCTCAACTGAGAGCTGGGATCTCAAATATTCCTTTGAGCCTGAGTTTAAAAAAGGTTCCCGCCTCTGGTTTTTAACTACAAGTATCTTAATAATAATAATAATAATAATAATAAATGTATTTCACAGGTGCTCAAAGTCGCTTTACAAAGGCAGTAAAAAAGGACAACAAATACATAATAGTAAAAGTCACATTAAAATCAAGCAATAAAACAACAATCATATATTAAAAAAATTCTAAAATTCCCCAAAGATAATGTGATTTTTGTGTTTTTGTCCTGCGTTCATAACAATATGTATTAACATGTAACAAAACAACTCCAAAAACAAGTAAAACTACCTCAAAAAGATATGAAATGACTGAGAAAAGAAGCTACATCAACTAGAATGTGATGAAAAGAAGGTAAAGGCCACCTGCCCCCCAACAGGCCAGGGTTCACCTTTCACTCTCTCGTTGAAGCTGTCGGGATCCAGAACCATCACAGACGGATTCACCAGGTCCTGCAGAGACACAGAGAGAACACTTTACAGAGTGAGGAGGATGCAACCTGTGGGCCGTGGCCCCCTAGTGGTCCGCGAAGGTATTGCAAGTGGGCCACCAAATAATTATTTTATATTTTGTAAAGGCTAAAGACACAAACATGGACAGAACAATAACACATAGGAGATAACATTCCCATCTCAGA
>NW_011344034.1:0-4283 GCF_000735185.1 Notothenia coriiceps
TGTGTGTGTGTGTGTTCCAAAGCAGCTGCATGAGGAGCTTTGATGGAGCGGATAATGTTCATGTGACTAATGATTTATTATACTAATAGAGAACAGTTTGTCTTTCTCTCTTTTCAATACGTTTTTTTAAAAAAAACGAATTTATGGTTTCTACATGACATAATTTTGCACTCAAATGTCTGTCTCTTCTGTGTAAATGATGACATTTTAGGGAAGACATTAGGAGATCGTATGAATAAGTGCTTACAAAATTCTAAAATAAAAATAATAAAAAAGTTTTACCCTTAATAAAGAATGAATTGAAGCAACTTGGAGACATAACGCGACCATTTCTTAGTGTATCATTGCTCTGTTATCAGCTTTAATCTTACTTTAAATATGTTACCGTTTACATTTTTTATTTCTATTTTTATTTTCATTAGTATGAATTTTGTATACTTAAAGTAAAAACATGAGTTTGATTTCTGAGCGTATCATTTACCCCTTAATGAACTTAGTTTACGAAAAAAATATTGAAAAAAAATGCATCAAATAAAAAAATATATATATAATGAATAAATATAACAGAAATGGCTTAAAAACGTTTTACAGAATCAATACATTTTTATTTTATTTTGAAAAAAAATTGTTTTTCTTTTTCTTTTGTAAGTATTAATGCAATGTTAATTCACATCCTTTTTTAAATACTTTCTAATTAAAAAATATAGATTTTATTGATTTGGTTGGATGGTAATGTTGGACTTTTCCTGATAATTTAATAAGACCAACAGCATGTGGGTTAGAGTGCTCTACTGACACCTACACTTCCCAAAGGCTCCCAGCGTTGAGTGTTAAAGGATGACATGTTGTTGATGTTGATGTGAGTGAGGATGCCGGATCAGAGTGATGTGTCCACTGGTCTGTGCTCCATCATCACTCACAGCGCTCAGCTCCATCTGAAGCGTTTGTTCCCCAGTGAGACAGCAAAACAGAGCTCAAGTATTCCAAGTCATCCGTAAATAACTCTTAACAGAGAACAAGGACCAGGCTAAGTGCTCAGTTAACTTCACATATCCATGGAATCTTACAGAAAAAAAATACAGCTAACAAAAATAAATGTACCTCAGATACAGAGAAAACATCTGTCACAACCATACCTGAATATTAAAATAATGATAAGGAATAAATAATCATAAAACATGTTATTTATATAGCGCTATTCAAGCAAATAAAATAAAAATTACAAATACAGAATTACAAATCATCAACAATAAGAATAATGCATTTAAAATAAAAAAAGTTCCATTTAAACCCTGCGTCAAATTTGGAAATCCATTTAATATATCCTTTTCATTGTTATTTATGTCTGTCCAAGAGTACTAGATAGTAATTATTTATATAAAAAAAACTGAGATACTTGGGTTGAATCATTCTTTTTTTTATAATTATTTATTTATTGTGATTTATTTGTGTTCTCAAGAATACTACATTGTTATAGCTTACAGGAATTAAAAAAACATGCATAGGTTAAGTCATTATTTTATGATTATTATTATTTCATTTTTATTGAGATTTATTTCAGTCGTAAAAAATGTAGACTGTTATTACTTAAGGGAATGATAAAAAAAAGACTGTCATACTTCAATCCTTATTAATTATGTTTATGTTTTTTTTATTAAAAAAAACGTACAAGATTTATATGAAAAATCCAGCTTGCTTCGATTTAATCATCTTTTTTAATCTTTTTTTATTGTGGTTTTTTTCTGCCCTAAAGAATATTAGATTGTAAACCGTACAGGCCGTATACTTATAGGTAGATACTTATATTGATATAATATATATACATATACTATTTAAAGATAAAATGATGTAGGCTCTCGTTTACCATAAAAAGGCACATTTATTTGTGTATTCCTTGGTTTATTTTTATAAAAGCTCTTCTTCTTCTATCAGTGCATTACTTTGGCATTCAAATGTGTTTTCATACATTTAGTTCAGACTTTATGTAAATCTACACAGATGAGTCTAAACCAGACTGCAAAGCAAACAACTCTGAGCTTTTTCTGTAAAAGAGGCTCAGGTTTATTATTGTTAAGTGCAGAAACAACAGTGAAGCTCTTACATTATCAAAATGGTAGCGTATGATGCAGTGTTTCATCTCTTCTACAGCAAATTGTCGTCCATAACTCAATTTGAAGCCCTGCTGCATGCTATGTTTTTTGAAAAACACTTCTCTGTATAAACTAGATTTTATCCAAGCCATAAGTGGGGATACAAAACACTTACACAGCAGGAATTTCAGATGGAACATTTAGAAAATCAGATGTTTTTCACTTTTGTATATGCTGGAGGGAGACCTGCCATTATGCTATCTTGTTACTAAGCGGCTAAGTGGCTTCTGCAGCCATATTCCATCTGACTGAGGTTGTTGTAAAAATCCAAAGCACCCTTTTTGAATTAAGAAGCAACAACCAGAGATAAAGTTACTGCTAATGATATTTTCTGACTGGATGAAGAATATTCCTTATTTAACTATTCCTGTTGGGAAAATATTAAAGGGACCCTATTGTGATCATTTTCAGGTTCATATTGTATTTTGCTCCTCTACTGTGACATGTCTCCATGCTTTAATGTTCAAAAAGCTCTTTATTTTCCTCATACTGCCTGTGCTGCAGCACCTCTTTTCACCCTCTGTCTGAAACCAGAGCCCAGTCTGCTCTGATTGGTTAGCTGGCCAGCTCTGTTGTGATTGGTCAACCGCTTAGAGATGTCCCGCCTCTTAGCCTATCACATATAATGTGTTGGAGCACTAGCCAATAGAAGGGCAAGTGTAACATAGTGATCTCATTATGTTAGAGGGATTTTAGCCTTTGCAGAACATGTACATGTAGAGAACCCCATAGAACACACTATAGAAAAGAGAAACCCAAAATAGCACAACTTTAACTTATTTACCCATACAAATAACATTAGCTTTAATTGCGGCTACTGTAGCTTCTAAACAGCGTCTGTAAGTTCTTCAGATGACTTTTACAACATTGTTTTCTTTCATTTGGACGATTGTGAATCAGTTGGTGACTGTATACGTTTTGCCAACTCTTTGAGTGTGGGGCAAAGTGTTCACATAAACTATCCAGAAGAAAAAAAGTTTTATTTTCTTACCCGTCAACTCACACTTGAACTAATTTTCTTTACAACTGACTGTTCCGCTACTTCCACTGACTGCTGTTTTTGCTTACATAATAACTGGCATCTAAACCGCTGCTTCTGGCTCGTAAACCTCAAATTAATATTCAATGGCTATCATTGTTAACAGCTCAACCCTTTTAACATCTGATCCTCTTACAACATACATTATATTCGCTATTTAGTTGTTTACTAAGGTTAAATCATGCTGCTAATCCCCAATTTCTTACAAATGTAACAGGTTGATTACGATTACAAATCAATTGCTGTCTTGTCTTAGAATTAATCTTATATTTAAGCTGCTTTCATTTTACTCTTTAGCCAGCTATTAAAATGTTTCCAGCTGTTACCCTTCCAACTATTTAAAGTTGTTACTGCATTAAAAAAACAGCACATTTTAGACAGTTTACAGTGTTTCACCTAAATTATTAAAAAAGAGCCCACCCACTGTAAATCTTCCGAAACGTCTTCTGTAGTTTTTTTAATCGAGTGGATTGCATCTCACACTAATTAACATCACCCCCTGACATTCTTATATATTATATATATTCTAATATAGCATTATTCGTCTTTATTAAACGGTTTGGTTGAATAATCGATTCTGACTGGTCAAATAAGGAATTTCAAATAATTATTGCTAACAGACCGCTGTTAAGGAGAACAGTGCACAAATGAATGAAAATTATTGAGAGAAGAAAAAGAGATATGTTATCTATCAAAACCCAGTTCAATTAACATTCATTGGATTGTCCACTTTGTTTTTCAGATATATCACATATTTTTGAACTAAATGATACATTAATTGAAACAAAAAACTGTATAAACTGAGGAGTGAGTTTCATGTGTTTTCTTCACTCTGCTGGTAAACTGCATCAGATCAGTGCATGCGCTGCATCGTCCAATCAGTGAGCGATACACAGTAAGGGGGCGGGGCGAGTGGCTGAGGATTTCACCGGAGGATGGTCTGGTGTTTCCTAGATTATCGCTCCTCCGTTATCGCTCCTCGATCCTCAATCCTCGGTCCTCCGGCACAAATAAGGGCAATGGGACGCTACTCAAGATGGCGCAGAAAAATCAACGTCCGGTGATACCGAGGAGCGAGGAAATGAAAATAAGAG
>NW_011344034.1:4313-5145 GCF_000735185.1 Notothenia coriiceps
TGTGGCAGTGTTTAAATTGAAAATAAATGTGAACAGGACTTGGACAGTTTAAAGAAAACCTATTGTCAGTGCTGCCTGCCATTTTAAGTTCCGCTTCAGTCCAGGCCATTGAACGAAACTCTTTTTTTTCTTAGTGGAAGCAATTACGATATTTTCTTAGATAACCTTTTTTTAAAGGTCCCCATTCATCTGTTTTTCCATTCAATATATTATGGCTCAGATATATATAAAAACATGTCTCTGAAGTGTTTGGCTCTAAACACCACAGATCAGTTCGCATCCCATAATCCCCTCTGTTCAGCCTGTTTCAAACAGTGCTGATCTCTGTCTGTTACTTTAGATGAAAATAAGGGCCACTCCCACGCCCTCTGTACCCCTTTCCACCAGACTTTTCCGTTCTAGCTCCGTGGCTAAAGCTTTTCTGGTTCGCAACCGGCTTCTTCGGTTCAAAGCTTCCCGTCTGTTCACACCACTCAGGGCACCGACTGGTGCTGCCGTCACCGGTGTTAAACTACAACAACAATGGCGGGGCTGCCGTCGAGGTCGATGTCGTGTTGCTCTTTAATCATACGAAGCCAGATTAAATTAATAACGACTTCTCCAACCTTATGCTTTCTCCAGAGTGGCCTTATTCTTGTTTATTAATGTGTTTCAGCAGGCATTTACGCTGCTGCAGTGGCTGGCTGCTCTTCACATGGGTTTATTCCCCATTAACTCACAGCAGTGGGCCGCTGGTAAAGAGTATTCCACTGTCCGACTCTCACACAAGGCAGCTAATACATAGCCCCCCGCAGTGGCGCAGGAAGAGTAAGATGTGTGTCAGTCTGGATGA
>NW_011344034.1:5190-9319 GCF_000735185.1 Notothenia coriiceps
ACTACCGCTTCCGTTTCCCTGACCGTTCCTTTTATATATAGGCCTTAATATCATTTTATGCATTGAGAACCAAGGAGGAATCTTACTTAAATCTGGAAAACAGGGAAAGATGTTTTAACATGATAAAGTAACAGTCAGTATCTGTTTTTTAAAGAGATGTTTTAATGCGTTTGGGGTAGTTAATCCCCCATACACCCCCATTTCAATACGTTTGTCACCCATGACATGCGAGAGCCTTTTGTGAGAATGCGGCCACTTCGGGTTGAAACCCAGAGTCTAGCTATCTAACAATCAATAAAGAATAGAAAAAGGTGGCGAGGGATAAATTCACAGTTGTCCTCACCCTCTGAATTGATGTATATATTTATTATATCCCGGCCCACTCGTTCTATCTCCCCTCTCTGTATTGTCTCACACTGCTCGGATGATCAATATTTAATTTTCTCCCAGAGCGATGAGAGGTGGAGGTCTGATGGGGGGGGATTGTACGCTGGAGCCCTTCCCTTCCCCTTCTACTATATTCTTTGTTCTTCCCTCTGCCCCCCTCTCTCCCTCCTTGTCTCCTCACTCTCATTGACTGAGTCATCAGATCTTGGCTGCTGCTCGTCTGTTAGTGATAGTTTGTTTGGCCCTGGCTCTCTGCTCAGCCTCCTTCTAATGTAATACCCATCATTAAGGAGATGAAGTGGGCGGTCGCAGAGGTCATCTGACCTGCCGGTGAACAGAGTCTCCTGTGACCTTTGACCCTCGTAATTCAGACAAAGCATTCCATCTGTAGATCTTTTATGACTGCCATGTCAGGAAGTGGGTGCTTCATCATTTCCAATTGGATGTAAACTGGCAGTTTCACTGAGTGATAAGGTAATTTATTTGGGTTCAAATTTGTATTTTGGTCTTCTACTGTGATTAAATGCCTACAATGTCAACATCTCTTTATTGTTCTCATACTGCCTGTGCTGCAGCACCTCTTTTCACCCTCTGTCTGAAACCAGAGCCCAGTCTGCTCTGATTGGTTAGCTGGTCGGCTCTGTTGTGATTGGTCAACCACTTAGAGATGTCCCGCCCCTTAGCCTGTTACGTACAATATGTTGTAGTTTCAGCCAATAGAAAAGCCAGTGTTACATAGTGATGTCACTATGTTATGGAAGTAAACAAAGGAGTCCAATGGATTTGTTCCAGGCAGACCAGGCTCTGGTTTCAGACAGATGGTGAAAAGTGATGCTGCAGCACAGGCAGTATGAGAAAAATAAAGAGCTTTTTGAACATTAAAGCAGGTAAACATGTCACAGTAGAGGAGCAAAATACAAATATGAACCTCAACATTAGCAGAATAGGGCCCTTTTTTTCATGTTAAAACCGTTAAATGATCTCCAGAATAATTCACTTCTAATACCTTTTATATTGACATCGACATGACATGAGCAGTATTTAACCTGTCAATGGTCAATTTTCCTCATGACATGCTTGAGCTGCTGTTAATGTTAAAGGCAGTGCTACCATTATGATTTAAATTGTACATGATCATTCGAACGTTGTGAACACAGTTGAATATTGATCGGGTTGTTTAATCCTGCCTGTCCTAAAGTAGCTTTTCTATTACTGCCGTAACGCATAATTCACATGCAGTTTGTATCAAAGTTGACAAAGCTTTAAATAGTTTCTGTAGAGCTCAAACAGCTAGATTTAGGATTCTCAGTACATGGTGTATCTGTCCATGTGTGTACACACACAACCACCAGGATAATGACACACAGATGTGTGTTAAGTAAATACAGGCAGCTCCTTTTTACGGAGCTCAAAGGGGGAGCAGCAGAAATGACGGGGTATTAACAGGAAGTTCCAATTTGTAGGTCAGAGTATAATAACAACCTTTGAGTGAGCAAATTGAAAATGAACCCATTGAGGATTGAGTCGTGTGCAGCTGAACGCTCACTCGGGGGCTGCAGTTCCTGCTGAGGAGGGAAGAGGAAAGAGAAACAGAAAAACACTTATCTGGAGCTGAAAGAGGAGCTCAGGAGAAGCCGTAACTCTCTCAGGCCTTGTCTTTCAACTGCAAGAGAGATAAGATTCAGTCTGCTCCATGGTCAACATTTTGGATTTGTATTCAACATGTTTTATATTTGGTTAAAAATTATCATCGCAAAATAAAAAATCACCATCATGTATTGTGCGAGATTAGCTTGCAAATGATGGGTTGAATGCAATATATCTCCATCCTTACCTAGGGATGGGACAATATAGGATTTTAATGTGGAACAGGAAATCTATTCTTGATTTCTGAAGGTTACGTTTCTTTTAGGTTAAGATTACCTTATTGTGTTTAGGATGTCTTTGTTGCAAGTTTAAGCATATGTGGACCATAATATCCTGAATCATAATGAATTTTGCAAGGTTAAACATGACATGCAATTTAGAGGTCTGTCCTATACTCTCGTATTGTAGGAACCAGGTCATTGATATTTGACTGTGACTTTTGCATTGTCCTTTTAAGTCAGTATAAAAAATGGCAGAATTCATCAGCTCTCTTTGATTTATGGAAGTTAGAGCGTAAATGTTATTGTGTAGGGGGTCCAACTGCCCTGTTTCTAGCTTCTGTACAGTTTTCTTTTTGAATGTTTTCCTCAGGTGGAGCTGGTGCGGTGGACGCAGAGCGTCGGCCTGACCCTGGTGAACAGAGACCTGGCCTCCCTGCAGCTGAGGACCCCCTCCGGACAGATCATCTCCTTCCACATCCTGCAGATCTTCCCCTTTACCTCCGAGAGCAAGAGGATGGGCATCATCGTCAGGGTGGGGAACTTGTTTATAACAATATGACTTTTGCATGATACTCCCTCAGAGAACCAGCCATATTACATTTATTTTTGTTTTTTATGACTCTTGACCTTGATGCGTTAAATGTGGCTGCTGGAAGATGCTTGGTGTAGAGCTATAGGATTCTGATGTTTACATGTTTCGGCTTCCATGAACAGGAAATGTACTAATTGTCATTGATGATATGGTTTAGGAGGAGTCGACCGGAGACATCACTTTCTACATGAAGGGAGCTGATGTTGCCATGGCGAGCATTGTCCAGTATAACGACTGGTTGGAAGAAGAGGTAAAATCTACAATCTATATGTCCTACTGAGGGTGCATTCGGGTTGTAATGACAGGGAAACTTCTGTTAATTGTGACTTCCGACACGTGCACAATGTTCTCCTACAATGCAATGAAGATGAAGCTTCCTGCTTCCATCAACTGTAAAATACATTGTTCTGTCAATCAATCAAAAAAATCAATTAATCATGAAACTTTAGTTTATTCTAACTTCAGACTTTCCAACTAATGATGATTAGTGATTATTAAATCATGTTTGAAATATTTAAGAAATGCTTGACAAACTGGTAAGAGAAATCAGAGGGGTTTGAATTTATTATGACATTATTTTAGAAAAATTGGCATTAAGTCCGACAATTTTCCAATCCTAAACTAAACCATCGACTTACCGGCTGTCACAGAGAGACACTGTGATTGCCCTCTGTGTAACGTGCGCTACACAAGGCATAATAGATTGGCGAAGTCACGCCCATCTACTTCCGCCCCATGGGACCTTATTTCTGAAAAATTATGTATTGAAGTCAATGGGGAGAGAAAGATTATCTTTCGAACCCGTTTGAATTGTGCCACGAATTAGACATATGGTGTTTGTCAATCTTAAAAAAAAATTTCCATGTCAAAAAAGTCACAGTTTGTCGTAAAACTGTTGAAATATAAGACTGTGAAAAATATGCAACTAGAAAGACTACAAATCCCAGAGTCGCAAAAGTGAATTTAGCTAGCTGACATTAACGTTACACATTACACTCGTGTTACTCACCGAAACCTTGTAAAGCCGGTCCCGCATGCTGGAACCGACTAACTGCCCTTTTGTGTATGTACACATGACTTGTAGTGATTTTCACCTCTTTTAATACTTTTCGCTTCATTCTGAAAGAAAGAGGTGAAATGTGCTAATGTGGCGGCCATCTTGGTGTTGGTGACGTATGCAAGACCAGAGTTGTAGTTCATTGAGCGCTTCACACAAAAAAATGTGTTACTTCACAGCAGAGACACATACTGATGGGGCCCCACCTTATCCAGGCTCACTCCG
>NW_011344034.1:9359-16430 GCF_000735185.1 Notothenia coriiceps
AACAGTGCCACTTACAGTCCTGACATATGTACTACATCGTTTCCAGCATTTCCAGCGGTCTAGTGTGGACAGACACGTTAATGAATCGAATGCGTGTGAACGGAAGCCTCGTATGCGTTTTCCGTATGCGTTTTACCGTATGCGTCCTTGTGGGGCCGGGGTCTAAGCCAAACTATATCCGGTCACAGAGATCTGCTATTTTAAAGTAAAGTCAACACATATAGACCCTAAATATAGTCTATATTAAGAACGCGAAAAGTCTTAACATATATATCCTTTTTTGTAAACATAGGACAAATGTGTGAGGGTGATGACGTCAGAGCATCGTCCTATGTGCCAGGGCTTAGCCCCGGACAGCCCCAGCCCAATTTAACCCCTGGGTATTTGTGAGGGAGCTCCTATATGGCATTACCCCGCTGAAGCTCACCAAAGTTTAACATATTTCATAGTTCAAAGTTTTGTCAATTGTTTTGTTTATTGGTCAAATACTCGTTTCTAAGGAGTTTTACTGGAATGAAAGAGCACAGAGTCTACAGAAGCAAAAAAGCAGCATACTGCATTAAACCTGACCTTCACAGAGAGGTTGAAGTTCATGTGGAAAGGAGGCTTCAGTAGTCTGTCTGCACTCTGTTTAGTTTTGCTATCTTACTGGTTAGAAGTCAAAGTTGCGATGAGGTCTTAAAATGTATGGAAAGGGTCTTAAAAAAGGTCTTAAAAGGTATTACATTTAACTTCAGGATTCCTGCATATACCCTGTTCAGAGAGGATTGACAAACATCATATGTGTAATTCGTTGCACAATTCAAACGGGATCAAAAGATAATCTTTCTCTCTCCATTGACTTCAATACATACTTTTTCTGAAATAAGGTCCCATGGAGGTCCCCCGGAAGGGGAGGGACTTCGCCACTCTATATCTATGCTGCTATCATACTGCGAGCACTATCTGTTCCTACAGTGGTGAATCTGTCCACACTCCTGTGCTGCTTCTGCGAAACTGGTTCATGGTTCAGCAAAATGTCTTCCACCATTTTCAACACACCTAAAGCGAACAAGTGCAACTCCTTCGTTATGGATTAATTTAGCCATTGCAGTAAATTAGTGATGGTTTCTACTGATGACCATTGGTCTCCAGTCAGTGCAGTACATGTAGCTTATGTCAATTCCTCCGCTTTTTAGCCTTTTCACTGCCATGCAATTCATTGGAAACATCCATATTAAAATGGACAGACCTAAAAATAAAACATCTGCACCAAAACGTCTATAAAAACTGTTTAATTTTGGGCAAAACATTTTTATTCTATGTTTATTTGTCTGGTTGGACCCAGCCACTGTGCGTAATCTTTTGTCTTTTCGTAAAAGCATCAATATCATTGCTTGAAATAAGCACTCCTTGATGAAAACTGTTATGAAATAGATAATAACAAGCAATAGATAAACATACACATCATCACATAGTTGTATTTTTGTCCAATGCTGTAATCAGGACATTCATTGAGAGAGACATCGGGCCGTGTCTACACCAGCTTGGTGATCGAAGGTCTTGTGTGCATATGTTCATAATTATATTGGCATTATTGAGTCATTTAGCACTGCGGGCGCCGTTTGATTTAATTAGTGACCTACATAAAGTTGAAGTAATTACAGTATGTCATATTCCTGATCAATTGTTCTAACGATGTCCTGTTGGATGTAATATCCCGCTGTCAGATCAGCCGGCGCTACGCTTATTCTCTTGTCAATAACCAATCAACAGACCAGATTCGCCCCATTGGTGTTTCATATCAAATATAAACCGCCGTCCATCCCTTTGTTTTACTGTGTCCTCTGAATTACACCAGAGGCTATGTTATTCACTATTGATTTCTCTGCTGTTGTAACAATATGCTGCTATCGACATTACTGTACATGGTGTACTTATAGCAGCCGCTCTGATAGAACAAATGATCTGCCCATGTTTGATTTATATTCATCTCCGCGAGGGATAATTATTTTGACCCCTGTGCCTCGCTTTGAAAAAGTAAAAAAGTGCCAATAAATAGCAATATAACAAGATATATTAGTCTTTTTTTTCCACTTTCAAAGTTAAATATTGTCACCAACATCAATCCCGATCATAACGACGAAATATTTATTAATTTTAAACTTTAACCCTTTCAATGCCGGCTTGTTTATGTAATAGCACAGTGGTTTTTTCAGGAAAAATAAGCACAAACTTGCAATCGCTTAAATGCTCTGCAAGTATTAATCCACACATTAATACATTTACACACACAACTTAATAACATCACACAAACTTGACCCTCCAATCAGAGATTCAGTCTCCTAGGGCAAGGAATGTTCGCCAAAGGGTGGGGATATTGTTGTGGACTGACTCACAATGACAATCCCCAACATTCATTTTGATCCATAGCTGTAGAATTAAAGCGTTAAAATGTAGATTCTAAGCTGTTATGGCAGTAAGATTAACATTTTTGTGGGTTTGATTGGTTTCAATGGGGACATTTTAGTCCTTATGGGTCTGAGTGTTTCTATTTTAGCTAACAGTTTATTATATACTTATAGCAATAGCTAAGAATGATCTTTCATAATAAAAAAACAAAAACCCAAATGTATGCCATGCAATAACACAGCCTATATCATTAACACAACCTAAAAATCTAAAGTGTGTCTCGAGCGGCACAAGAGTTAAAAAACCAAAACCTTAAAGAATTGAAATTGAAAGTCTTTCTTTTAAAGTCAGAACTATGTGTATATCTCCTAACACCCTGTCCCTCTCCTCTCTGTCAGTGTGGGAACATGGCCAGGGAGGGCCTGAGGACTCTGGTGGTGGCCAAGAAGTCTCTGTCTGAGGAGCAGTACCAGGACTTTGAGGTATGGATCATCAATACACTGCATGCTGTGTTAGGCTGCATCTACACGGAGACGAAACGGAGAAAGAACCAAATTCGATATCAAAAAAGTCTTCCGTCCACACGGTATCGCCTCATGAAACGTGTCCGTCTACACGAGACCGCTCGACCCACTGGAGCCGGGCCTGTAAGTGGCGCTGTACTTCCGCCACAAAATACACCAAAAGTAGCGAATAAGATCTCCCGAGCATGGTTGCCATGGTGGCCTGGTTGCCCTTCTGTTTATTCTCTGCGGTGGATTCAGCGGTGACGCGGGGGTGAGCAGCAGAGGTGGGGAGAGGCAGGGCTCTGGCTGTTTTGGCGGCCTCTGTTTCTTTTTCTCCCTCCCCAAGGCGAGCGTGTGCTCCTGCTGTAAAAGGCAGGTGCCACTAACTCTGAGCCTGGCTCCCAAGCAGGACGTACTTCCCGGCAGTCCACCAGCGGATGAAATACACCCACCTCTCCGCCTCCAAGGGACGACGGAACCGTGCGGGGGGGTCTGCTGGAGGCTCCTGCTGGGTGCACTGTCCTGCGAGATACCGGGACCTGGCTCGAAAGACTCGGAACACTGTTGTTGTTGTTGTTGGCGAAACACATCAGCGATGACGCGGGGGGGTGAGCGGGAGAGGTGGGGAGAGGCGGGGCTATGGCGTATAGGGCGGGCGTACACACGGAGCCGTTAGGCCCCCCAGAGCGTTCCGTCTGCAGACCTACCCACCTTGGGACCCGTTACCGTTTGAGGGCTCCGTTTCCCCGGTTCCGTTACGGCCTCACGTGGACGAACCGTCCACACGATAGAGAACTGTAGCAGACACAACCCGTTTTGTGTCTGTGTGGACAGGGCCTTATACTGCTCTTCATACAGCACATCCTTTACTTTAATGAGTCTCATGTTTTCTTTAATTGGAACTAGAGGTAAGTCTTTTCAACAAAATAGCGATGAGAGCCTGTTTCCTCTTGGATCTAGGTTGTTTCTATATCATGACAGCAGCTTTTTTGAGTCACTTAAGGATTGAAAAACTCAGGATTCACTCTTTTTAGTTATGTTGACATGAGTATTTATCAGTTGCCTTTTTCACTTTTACCTCACAATTCCTAATTTTTTGTTTTCTTTACCCCCTCAATGTATAGAACCGCTACAGCCAGGCGAAGCTGAGCCTCCATGACCGCGGCCTGAAGGTGGCAGCAGTTGTGGAGAGCTTGGAGCGGGAGATGGAGCTGCTGTGTCTGACCGGAGTAGAGGACCAGCTGCAGGCCGACGTCAGGCCCACGCTGGAGCTGCTCAGGAATGCTGGCATCAAGGTAAGGCTGTCACTGTGTCAGACTTTCAATACATGGTTAAAGTGCCAAAATCATTCTTAGCAAAAATATTGTGACAATATCTATAGAACATTTTTGAACAATTAACAATGCAACTGTATCAGTGAAATTAATCTTCAACTCTTTCTGTTGTGAAATTACTTTTATTTTATCATGATATTAATACTTCCGTACTGTCAATACTGGTATTTTGCAACATACCTACTATGACTACTGCCACCAGGGTTATTCTGGTCAACTCTGAGACTCAAATATATCCCCTAATACCTCAAGAGTCATTCAGCGTTTAAACCAGATACACAAAAAGGAGGTTATGATGATAATCTTAATTTGTACACGTCCAAAATATCTGAGGTTATTAAAGACAGCTCACACTTTAAGGTGAATTTCAGTCTAAACAGAGAGACAATCCAGGCTCTTCAAATCCAAGTTACCGTGGGAAAGGAAATGTTAAAAAGCCTTTATTTAAAAAAAAAAATGATATATATATTTACTTACTTCACTTACTCAAATCATTTAAAATATTAATATACTATTATTTATTATCCAAAACTGTTAAAACAAATCAATAAATAATAGAACTTGATCATTGAAAAGCCAAAAATATTTCCTTTTTTTTTGTATTAGCCCTGACATAGAGTAGTCGGAACATTTTGCTGTTGTAATATACCAAAATTGTTTTTAACATTTCCTTTCTCATGGTTATTATCTTTTGCCCTGATCTCCATCCTGTTGATTCAGATTGTCCCTGTTTGCTAAGAGCATGCAACACATGCATCATCTCAGGTTGAGTACACAGAGCAACCAGTTGTGTCTCTTTCTTGAATTACAGATCTGGATGCTAACGGGGGATAAACTTGAGACGGCTACGTGCATCGCCAAAAGCTCCCACCTGGTGTCCAGAACCCAAGACATCCATGTGTTCAAGCCGGTACACTGTTTCCCTTTGATGTTATCACAAAGCGCTTATGTATCGAGAAATGACTAAAAGCCTAATGTCCTCACGGCTAATTGTATTGTGTGGCTCTCGAGCAGATCTCCAGCAGAGGAGAGGCCCATCTGGAGCTCAACGCCTTCAGGAGGAAGCATGACTGTGCTCTGGTCATCTCTGGAGACTCCTTAGAGGTACTACAGCACAGCGCAGCACACAGTAATGTTTACTAAGGGAGCAGATGATGCTGAGGATGCAGCCAAAACCAATACTTAACACTTTAACCAGAGCTCTGAAGATTTGGAGAGGAAATCAATCATATCAGTCCTTTTTTATGAGGCTAAAAGATTAGAAAAGTTCTGTTTTTTTTACTTGTTTTTGTTTAACTTAGAAAAATACATAAATTAAAAAAAGTCACAGGTACAGCTAATGGTCAATATCATGTGCCGAACAAAAAAATAAGACATTGTTATGATCCTGGACTTGTTTTACATCAGTACAGTATTTCTACCTGATGCCACTTTATACTTATACACTACAATGGAAGCTTTTATTACCCCACTACATTTATTTTACAGCTTTAGTTACTAGCTTCTTTGCAGATAAGAGTTTATAATAAAAGAAAACAACAAATCATGATGTATTATTACAGTTCAAGCTACAGAGCAACATGTAAAGTAATTGAAATAAACACCAACTTTACTCAGTGCAACATTGAAGTGATGAACACCATAATGCAATAGATATCATTCTGCAATGGGCCATTCATCAAGATACATACTTTAACTTTTTGAACCTAAAGTATATTAAGTATATTTGACTTTTATGTTAGTACTTCTTCCAACTCTGGATGTGTATCGCTTTTATTGGGCCTTAAAGGGATTTTTCTATGGTACAAAAGGTAAAAGATAATTAAGATTGTCTAGGAGATGTAATGGCCACCTACTTTCCAAAAAGGCTTTACAGTACTGTAATCAGTGTTTTCACTTGTGTGGCATTCAAGTCCGACTGATAAAGTATTCCAAGAGATCACGTGAATATCTGTAGAACTTTAATTGTTCAGTAATCTATGTATTGTATCTTAGCTCAGATTTCCTGTGTACAGATTTAAAAAACGATAATGCAATTACAACAAAGACAACCAAAGTGTATCTGTGTTGTGTTGCAGGTGTGTTTGCGCTATTACGAGCATGAGTTTGTAGAGCTGGCGTGTCAGTGTCCTGCGGTGGTCTGCTGTCGCTGCTCCCCCACCCAGAAGGCCCAGATCGTCACGCTCCTCAAGCAGCACACAGCCAATAGGACCTGTGCCATAGGTGAGGGCTGACACAGACTGACACATGATGTAGCTGCAGCACACGGAAGTGTCTGTGTACAGCTCAGTTCCTTAGGGAGGAAAGGCTGGACAGATGAATTAAATACCCATCCAGTGACTTATTTTATTCTCTTTTGGATGGGGATTTGGTTAAAAGTTTTGATTTGCCTTCAAACTGTCTGCCATACCCCAGTTGTGCCTGCATTGATATCTATCAAATGCTAACAATGCACAGACACCGGAGCAAATCTTTTTTAACGCTGATTTGGGTGACTTGTGTAATTCGCGGAGAACCGAAGAGTTTTCGTTTTGGGGGGGGGGGTCCGTCCGTCCGTCCGTCCGTCAGTCCGACTAACGGACAACTTTTCACTTCAAAAAAGAAGAAGAAATCTAGACCGCAAAATAATTAAATAAGCGAGTGCCTGTTTTTCCTGGCCAGGGGCAGGTTCCTTGAACACAACACGAGCGTAACGTGTCTTCACGTGGTATATGTCTCGTCGGAAAGGAGTGTGTAGACTAGAGCAGGGGTTCCCAAACTTTTCCATGCCAAGGCCCCCCAAAAATCATTAGCTTCTGGCCGGGGACCCCCTTTGCAAACCCACCAACAATGTTACAAAA
>NW_011344034.1:16475-32333 GCF_000735185.1 Notothenia coriiceps
CGGCTTTTCGCTGATTAACGTAGGACCTTATTATAGTGTAGTGAGACTATTTCGGTAGGCTATGTTTTCCTATATAATTGACGTTTTTAACATATCTCATAATTAGTTTATCTATTCTTCCACTTGCTGAATGGAACGTGAATCGTAGAATTTTTCCATGAGTGTTGAATATATACTTACAGAGACTCTCTTTGTGATTGTTTTTAAGAAAGTGTTATATGCTTCCGGGATCGGATTCTGATCAACTTGTATAGTAGAGTGTAAACATACTTTTAATACGTCACGAGTTATCAATACTCGTAGTGTTTCAGTCGTAAACATAAATAGGTGACCTACGTGTTCCACCGTTATTGTTACATGCGTTTCTCGAATAATGAGTTATTACTCTTTAAAAGTGTGTCGTTAAATTTTACCAAAGTTTATTCAGAGCTCTTCTAGTTCCGAGATACTAAATTTCCATATTGTCGTGGTTCCTCTGAGTCCTTTACTTCCGGATGCAGTCGTGTGATGTGTTTTCGCATCGATGCCGCATACAATAATCCACGATTGTGAGGACTTTAAAACTTGCTACGTACCCTATTTTTTTGACTAGGTGATAAGTGGTGTTTTAACCACGATTCATCTATGATCTTCGTTTTTTTACAGTCACATCCAATATGTCAGGCTACTATGGGTATATGGGTTCATACACGTAGTTCTGTGATCTCTAAGGATCTGGACTTTGCTAAGAGCCTAGTTATTACATTACTCGACCTATCGCCCATATATTGAACTAACATTTTCACCCTCGTAAGATAAAAACATGTCCGGATACCGATGATCGGCACTCATATCTTGGAATACAAAGTACGTTCTAAGCGGAAAGGTCGTGTCAATCGTCAGTCGGATGTCATAGTTAGCTATTAATTATATGATGTATATAGGACTGGGAATATTCCGATTCAGTCGGATTATTATTATTGAAGTATACAAGTTGTTATATGGTCACTACCTGCGTCCAGTATCAGATGCTATACTGTATGTATGAACTGTGATACCCTTTGGGCCAACCGTTGGGTCCCATCGGTCCCGTGACTCGAATGTCATGTAGATAGGTGGGTTGCACGATGAGACTGTCGAGGAAAGGATCCCATAAAATAGTTCAAGTCCGAGCTGCTGGCAGGGGACAAGCCAGACGTCCGGTGGTTGTAGTCACGCACACAGCAGGTACGAACTCATGAACCGACTCAATGTGAAATTCCTTTCCTGTACGTCTACATCTTAATTTTAGATTCCGTTAAACCAGGCTAAGCACTGCGAATTGACCGTTTCTAGCCTTTTCCAACGAAGCGCGGTTGGCAATTACCTTGTCGCTTACCGTAGTAGACCTAGTAGACCCTACTAAGACTCTGCGTTAGTTTTGTGAAACTGTTAAGCCGGCAGACGTTCCTTTAAAAGGCCGCCCTCTGACGGCTTTTTTAACGCTGATTCGGGTGACTTGTGTAATTCGCGGAGAACCGAAGAGTTTTCGTTTTGGGCGTGGGGGGGTGGGAGTCCGCCCGCCCGTCCGTCCGTCCGTCCGTCAGTCCGACTAACGGACAACTTTTCACTTCAAAAAAGAAGAAGAAATCTAGACCGCAAAATAATTAAATAAGCGAGTGCCTGTTTTTCCTGGCCAGGGGCAGGTTCCTTGAACACAACACGAGCGTAACGTGTCTTCACGTGGTATATGTCTCGTCGGAAAGGAGTGTAGACTAGAGTGCTGACGGAGAGCACCGGAACGCCGCTCCAGCTCTTCAAATATTGCAGTACCCATAAGGAGCCGTACACACCGCAGTGTTTGCGTGGCTGTCTCTAGTTGTAAAGCACAGTGGCGATCTGTTGTTATTAGCATCTGGTTAGCTAGCTATGCTAACGAATTTAAAGAGCTTTTCTACAACCAGGTGGAAGAGAGCTCTCTCCTGAGAGGCTCAAATAACCTCAGCTCAGTGAGGTTAAGGCACACCTTGATATGATCATTATAGTTATTAATGAGACATTAGAGACTAAATGAAAAACAGGTATAAAATACAATATGACAGTAACAAAAAAGTTGTTAAAAATAACAAGAATAGAGTTTAAAAGGGGAGTGATTTGTAAAATATCCAAAAAGAAGACTCTGCTTACAGTTCTGTTTCATATGGGTGTTGAGAGATGTATCCATAGATCTCTTCATGTTGCTCTCAAAGTGCACCAGATTGATGCTTTTAACTTCAATATTAAAAAAAAAAATCTTCCCGGGGGAGCATGCCCCCGGACCCCACTAGAGGAGGTTAGGTCCCCCCCACTTAAATCTTGTTCACATGGATAGGATACTAAATACATTTGCACACATCTTGTGTCCATATCTTTCTGCCACAACCATGCACGTGCGTGCGTGCATGCGCGAGTCATGGTAAGATATCTGGATTAAGAGGTAGCTTTTTCTTTGCACAGCATGAAAGAAGGGCCAAATTAATTGGCTGTGATTTTAGTTTTTTTAAGCAGTTCAATAATTTGTAGGGCCCTCTGAGGATGTTGTAAAAATTGAAAGGAAAAAGGGTCCCCACCCCTGCTGTAAATAATAATAAAAACCCTTGATTTATAACTTAACATCTCTGTCTCCTATTGATCTGAGTATATTATAAAGAATAGCCAGTTAATTGAAGCATTATAGCAAAGGCCTTTGTCAGATGGTATATGACGTTGTTTTTTTTCTGCTTCGAATAGTTCTCTCTTTTTTCACCATACGTGTGTTTGCATCCCTGATATATATTGTACTTCTTTTATCCACAAGATGGCAGTCAAAGCTCACTAACAGAAGCACCCAGCAAAGTGTGCATCTTTCAATTCAGTTCAGATCATATTTGGCTTACAGGAGATCGCACAAACACAACATACAAGAGGACATGGGACATACTTCACCACAATTACAGCCTTAAATACAATACGAATATGTTTTAATCGAGCTTTTCCAGATTCAAATATTGTACAATTATTTTGTTGTTTTTTCTCTTTTTGTGAAAGGTGATGGAGGAAATGATGTCAGTATGATCCAGGCTGCAGATTGTGGTATTGGAATTGAAGGAAAGGTAAAGACCTCCATTTACTACATAAACAGATTTTGATTAAGATCTCAAGAGAGCTAGTTGGTTCAGTCAAAGAAACTGCAATGATCTTGAAAAACCTTATCAAACACTTAATTTAAGTCAAACAGATATTATTCCTGCAAGGCCACACATTATACCAAACTGTAAAAACTTTAGGGTAACTAGGAACAAAGTGACACATTCTGTAACTTTAGATCATTTTTAATACAATTTCAGAAGTATATGGTTTAACACTTTGGTGTTTTACAACTGCGTCTTTCTAATTGTGTGTGTGTGTGTGAATAGGAAGGGAAGCAGGCATCTCTGGCTGCAGACTTCTCCATCACGCAGTTTAAACACATCGGGCGCCTGCTCATGGTTCACGGCAGGAACAGCTACAAGCGCTCTGCAGCGCTGGGTCAGTTCGTCATGCACAGAGGCATGATCATCTCCACCATGCAGGTATTAAAACACTCACACAATATTCATGTTTAAGTCGTTTTCTCCTTGATGCCTGTTTTAAATAAGTGGTCCTGCTTTTAATTATTGCTCAGTGCTCAAGCCTGAGACAATTTTCCACATTGTGGCCAATATCATTCTTAAATAACTGACTTTATGACATCATTTCTGTTCCCTTTCCTCAGGCGGTCTTCTCTTCTGTGTTTTACTTTGCCTCTGTGCCACTGTACCAGGGTTTCCTCATGGTTGGGTATGCACCTTTTCCAAATGTCTTAATGTTGTAAAAATGTATTGTTTTAAATGTATCTGCCACCTCACAGATACTCCTATTGTAGCCAAGGGGCTAACTTGCCTGTTTAGCATCACAAAGCTATTACCTCTATATAATGGTCTTAGGACAACCAAATGCAATGGTTAATGATGGCTAATATGGCAACAGCCTTACGGTAACACAGCACAGATTTGTGGAAATATGTGGTCCATCTTAACCCTGTTTTGTTGTCTGCAGGTATGCCACCATGTACACCATGTTCCCTGTTTTCTCCTTGGTTCTGGACCAAGATGTGAAGCCAGAGATGGCTCTTCTCTACCCAGAGCTTTATAAAGACCTCACCAAGGTACAGTGCCCTTTTTTTAAATATATTACTTGCAGTGTCGCGATATGCATTCTAAATTAGAAATCCATCCAAAGCTTTTGATTTGATGTTCAAAATCAAGAACAGGATTGGCCATTTTCCTTGTTTTTTTTTCTTCTCTTCACCCACACTTACTTACATGCATCAGAAGGTAAAAAACACTTAGCGGTAGACTGAATCAGCACTTTTCAAAACATTAAAAGATTTTATTTTTTAATTAGTGAGGTGTCACGCTACGTCCACACGGCAGCGCCGCATTGAAGCTTTGCCTCCGTTGCTCGCTTCGAAAGTTGAGAAAAGTTCAACTTTTCAAGCGTTGACGGAAGCGCCAGCCAATCAAATCACATGCCAGTACAAGCTCTAGCCAATCAAACCGCGTGCTTGTGTGTCCAGGGCGGGAGATGAATGTGATTGGTTGTTGGTCGCACGCCGGTTCGGCCCACCGGCAAGCTTCAACGCACGCTGCTGTGTGGACGTACCCTAAGGGAGAAAAACCCTTTTGATCATCAAACAATTGGAAACAATCATGGGCAACTTTGGCTGTGAGGTAGTGCGGTCGTCTTTCAATTGGAAGGTTCGATCCCAGCCTTCGAAGTCGACATGTCGATGTATCCTTGGGCATGATTCTTAACTCCGGGTTGCTCCCGATGCCAACGTTGTGTAAATGTGTGTGAATGTTAGCAAGTGCCACATAGCTCTGTATGAATAAGTGAATGATGACTTGTATACTACTGTACATATAGTACTGTAAAGCCCTTTCAGGATTCTTAAAGACCGGATAAAGCGCTATAAATACCATTTACCATATCCATCAGTGCTTGAAAAATCTAATCAAATCCTGACCTTTTAAATCTAAAGTTTGTTTTCTGCAAATGTTCTCCCTAACATCAAGTCATATCATATATATGTGTTCCACTTATGGATGATGTTTCTCTTTCAGGGGCGTTCATTATCTTTCAAGACATTCCTCATCTGGGTTTTGATCAGCATCTATCAAGGTAAGGTGCTCATTCTAAAAGTAACATAATAGCTCTTATATCTGTAACTGAGCCGGGTACAGTATGGCTTGTCTGTACAGAATGTGCAGTCTGCTACTGTAGACTGTCAAAGCAACTCTTCAACCACCATTTCATCATCTCTCTCTAGCGTGTCTTAATACCAGGGTCCCCGGGCCCCCTTCAAACTCTCGGACGGTCACTTTCTCAGTATCTTAGGTTTCCAACCGCCATCCGCCTTTACATGAGGGCTTTTGTCCGTCCAGTAAATCGATATTTCTGTAATCGCTAAGCCATGCAGCGTGTGAGAAAGATCTATGTTCCTGCTGGAGCGTGACTTCCTGACAGCTCGGGGTTTTTTAATTAAAGGCCAATACCAGGTCTCTGGTAGGGGGTGGGCAGGGTTGGGGGGGCAGGTTAATGTAAAGACGATATGAGAGGACGACAGCGGAGGAGGAGGAGGAAAATATTAGCCGCCAATCTAGTTTAATTTATTACAGAGTTTGACTCGCTGGAATGTGCTGTATGGAGACTATGAAGCAGCAATTATGTGATTCGTTAGAGGCCATTGAGCTCAATTTGTGTTGGTTATGACAGAATGAAGAGCTATCAAGATACAGCAGGCGCCTAAAGATGACTGAGTGTCTGGATACTAAAATATGTTAATCAGACAGACTCACTGAAGCACCTTTAACTCTTATAAAGTTATTAAATCAGTCCTTATCTCCAGACATCCTTGCCTCAATGTCCCAGGCAGCTGACTGTGGAGCAGACCTGAGAAAAAATGATGAAGAAATAATACTTTAAAAATGACACAACCTTCTCTTTACAATCCTGGGCTGTGATCTTATTTTTTTTTTAAAACAGGTCTTATGTGTTTTCCTAACCATTTTTCCTAACCTCAGTGAAAACGTCCTTGCGTTAACGAAAGATGTGAATGAGAAATCATCCGGACTTAGGAAAAGACAATTACAGTGCTGAGACGGTGCAACTTCTAGTGGAAAGCAGATGTTACTGATGCTGTGGGAAAACCCCCATATCTTCCATAGAGGGACTAAGAAAAGAGCGTGTGTTCATATCGAGATGGTTCTTGCGGGGTCTATAAACGTGGACAGGCAAAAGATTATTTACAATTTGTTTATGAAGGTTTGAATGAAAAAACAATTGATGATATGAAATGGTAGCAGGTGCTCACCTTCAACCTCCTTTCCCCTCAGATGTATCAACATTACCCTATTTATTAGTCTCAATAAGTATGAGTGGAACATAAAAGCACTTTAGCAAGTTTTGACAAGAGGGGAAATGCTAAATAAGCAGTGTAACTGACATGATGCTTTTTTGGCCACAATAGATTGTTTCTGTGAACGGCAAAATGTTGCATCACTTAAAATGTTACCCGGCTGCAAGGAATTGTGGGACAGCGTTATCTCCTTTCCTTTAGTCGAGCATGGTCCGGTGTTTCCTATGCTGCAGGAGATAACAAAGGAAGCATTGAAGCTCCTTTCGTATCACCTAGAAAATTCAAAAATATATTATCATGGCTATCACGGTACTTCCGGGTCATTTCACTCCCTAAGGAACTTTTCAAAAATATTATTCAACAACAGCCCTTGTTTAATCCGCCTCCTCCATCACTAATGTGTTCTGGTAATATCATGTGGTTGATGTGTTTCCTCTGGCCACCAGGGGGCATCCTCATGTACGGCGCTCTGGTGCTGTTTGAGTCTGAGTTTGTGCACGTGGTGGCCATCTCCTTCACGGCGCTCATCATCACGGAGCTGCTGATGGTGGCACTCACCATCCGCACCTGGCACTGGCTCATGGTGGTGGCCGAGTTCTTCAGCCTGGGCTGCTACCTGGCCTCCCTCGCCTTCCTCAACGAGTACTTCGGTAGGTCTCCATTGACTCCACGCTTGTATCTTTGAAAACCTCGGAAACTAAAAGAAAAGCTTATTTGTTTAATAAAAAAATACATTTATGAAATGAGTTTGAATAATTGAATGTGTCAAAGTTTAATGAAAACTGAAAATATATAAATAAATATTAGAGAAGTTACCCACACAAGGCTTTTGGAAAAATGTCAGTTAACTTACATTTTGTTATAGATTCATCTGCTTATTCCTTTCTAAATAAATACATGTTGTGACATTATTTCTCTTTAAAATGTCAAAAGATATAGAACAATTATTAATGTAATTTCCCAAAACCCAAGTTAAAATTATGAAATTGCTACTTTTGTTCCACCAGCCCACCAAAACCCAAAGAAATGTAGTTTACTATTACATGTGACAAAGAAAATAAGCAAATCCTCACATTTCAGACTTTGAAATGACTAGAGCTTATTGAAATAGATCCCAAATAAGATATCATTTGAATACATTGGCTAATCCATTCTGGTCTGCTTTCATGTAGCACATAGCTCTGGCTTTTCACTATCGTAGAAGCATATCTTCACTTAACCCTTTTAATCCAGTATTAATTTGACACTTTCTCTCTGTAACTGCTTTGTTTTGAATCTAATGTAACACTACAACACTACTCCTAATGGTGTGCAGTAGTTTTAGCTCTGTGCTTTTATGCTTCCGTCTGTCTGTCCCTGTCATCACTGCTAACCTGTCTCACTGTTTCTGCTGCTCTCTTATGCTCCTGTATGTTTGCGACAGGCATAGGCAGGGTGTCCCTGGGAGCTTTCCTTGGTAGGTTGGCAGCCTGTCAGTTGATCTCCTCATGTATCTCTTTGCACTTCCCAGTGATGTTTGTCTGTGTCATCATGTTGTGTTTTTTCCATTTGAGCTTGTGTCATCATGTTGTGATTGGATTCTTCTCCGCTGTCTCTCCACTGTTCGTGTGGTTTTATCGCCCTGTGATCAAGTTGCATACTAGATTGAATGCTTACAATCCCGTGAAGTAATAAACCACAAAAAAAAAAGTGTATTCAAGCTGTTCTTCCCCCCCCCCCAGACCTGTCCTTCATCACGACGTGGCCTTTCCTGTGGAAGGTGTCGGCCATCACGTTGGTCAGCTGTCTTCCTCTCTACATCATCAAGTACCTGAAACGCAAGTTCTCCCCCCCGAGCTACTCCAAACTCTCCTCATAAGCCATGAGCTTTCCATTGTCAGCACTTTTTCCACTCGCCGATCCTCAGTGATGGACAGGTAAGGAACCACTGGAACAATCCAAAATGGAGGGAAATCAGTTCTTCGGATTATCTCACTGAGATTTGGGATTACTTGAAAAAACAGAGCACATGGGAAGACTCTAAACGATGGATTTAGTCACGCAAAAGAAGGGCAACACGGTGTGAGTGACTGCACTAAGACCCCATTTTTCATAAAGGGTCAATCTGCCTTTATTTGTTTTAACGCATTTCAAACAATCCAAATGTCATTTTATACAGTTCTGCATTTTTTTGGATGTCTACATTTTTATATGTGAAGTTTAGAATTTTTTTAGTGTCGTTTTTTTATTCTTGGTATTAATTACAGTTGCCGGCCTGCATTTTTTTAACTGAGTTGAGTAGGGACAAAAGTGTTTTCTTTGTTACTGTTAATAAAGCCTTTACATGCAGCATTGATCCTTAATGCTGTCACGGTAAAACCTCACTGCGCTAATTCTTTAAAGATAAACATTACGACATTCACAAATGCTGGTAAAACTTTATTTCTGTGCGTTTGCTGCTTCGCGTCCTTTACATTTTGTAAGACGGCGCATGACATTATCATCTCTGTATTATGAACCAGCACTCCATAGCAGCACTAAACATTGTTTTGTTAGTGTATTTGCGATGTTTGTCGATGTCTGCCAAACTTCCTGTTTGGACGTGGCCGCTCGCTTTGTGCCTCACCATGACGTGTGTTAGTGTGCTGAAGCTGCATCTCACATAAACAATCATCAGAGGTGTTTGTTTTAGTTACCTCTGCAGCCAGATGTGAACCTCGAGGAACTTCAATTCTCTTAAAGAAAACATTTTTCCGAAGAGGAAACCACTTTAAAAGTCACAACAAAGGACCCCGAATACTGACGGCTGTTTATTTTTAGACCTTTACTGACAATATGACTCCCCTGGGCTTCCATGTGACTTTGTCCTGTAGCAGACGGTGACATTGAGCTCTCTTTGAGGAGGAATGAGTTTTATCATTCCCTCTGTGTAATGCTATTGTTGAGCATGATCTAAGCTCAGTGTTAAATCAGTTTTTTTAAATATACATTTCAGTAAACAGGATTTATTATAGCTATGATTATTAGTCTGGTTGTCATATATCTTTGAATCATAGTTGAGTTAAACTCAGGTCGATCATTCCTAAACACGGCTGTTAGTTTAAATCGTGGCAACTATACTGTAAAATGTAGCTACACTATAATTAAAAAGACTAATAAATGATGCAGTTGTGCGACTGCGACACAGCGTTTTAAATTCCGTATTGACATTCTTATGAAGAGCAATTCCAAAAGTGTTTCCTGCTGAGACCTGTGTTCTGTGTATGTGATAATGTATACACTTTTCTTTCTTGTCAACTTGCTTTCCCTGTCCTACACTGCGATTTCTAACAGTATGTCTTTATTTATACAATTGTTATTGAAAATGAATAATAAAAAGAGACAACAGTTTCTATACATATCATTTTTTTTTCTAAAACATCTATATAGCAACAGAAACTCTTCAGGAGAGTTTGTTTTATTCACCATGAAGTGCATCTTGTGGCCACTAGATGGAGGTAGAGACTAAACCTTGGACATGGATGTGGACGGATGTGGCTCAAAGTAAAGTATTACACTGAAATACTTATACTGCTAATATATACTTTTACTCGAATACAATTCAGAGGCAAACATTTTACTTTATCCTCCACAATATTAATGGCCCACTTGTTTTCGGATTTATTTTATTCATTTAAAATATCATCAATACATATATGTTTTTGAATTGTATTTGTATTTTAGACTTATATAACTTTAATAGCCCCCTGTTGAATAACTTGGTAATCAAACTTTTTGCATCAGAAAGCAGATAAAGTGCTAATTTATTTTAAATATTTGTATAAAATTTGAAATTGTATTTGTATTTTTATGTTTTAAAGATCCCATTGTATATTAAGTGAGATTTATGTTGATTATAAAGCATATCTAGAAGCCATACAAATAGGCCTACTGTGAAAGTGTCAAAATGCTAAATCAACGCCGGTGACATGTGCGCAGTCTGTGTTATATGTCTGTGGTAGTGATGGTTCTTACTGATGTTTGTTTAAAAACAGTTAGCTTGTGCCAATTTATCCGCTTAATTTGCCTTTTCATGGTCAAAATCTGAGCTGGAATTATGGAACAACTTTGGGTCAAACTTTGTGATATCATTTATTTATTCATTTAAAATTCTAAATCCACAGTGAAATGCAAGGGCGTTTCCTGGACCTGGAAACATTCGGGTTTAGCCCACAGTTTATTAAGGTACATTAAGGTAACTTTCTGCTGCAACACTCCCCACACGCAAACACAGTACACCGGCGACTGTTACAATGAAGGCTCGATAATCAGCTCAAGGCATATACTGTAGGTGTAAACGGGGGTAACCTCCGCTAGAGGGTCCTCACCTCCTCTTGGGGGGTCCATTCTCCCCCGTGAAGATTTTTTTTTAAATATTGAAGTTAAAAGCATCAATCTGGTGCACTTTGAGGGCAAAATTAAGATATATGCATACTTATTTTAACACCCATGTGAAACAGAACTCCAAACAGATTTTCTGCGAAAGCCCCGGATGCCCAGCCCAGGCGACGCGCCTGGTGAAATGCATGCATTCTGTTTTGAGAAACTGCCTTTAAAGTAGCTGCCAGGACCCCCATTAGGTTGTGATGTCACAGCTAAAGTGAGCGGTATAAATGATGCTCTACTCCGTGTAACGCAGTATAAACTGAGGAGTGAGTTTCATGTGTTTTCTTCACTCCGCTGGTAAACTGCTCTCATGTCAAGAAGCAACAGATCAGTGCATGCGCTGCATCGTCCAATCAGTGAGCGATACACAGTAAGGAGGCGGGGCGACTGTCTGAGGATTTCACCGGAGGATGGTCCGGTAGTTCCTCGACTATCGCTCATACATACTAGTGACTAGTTATGGCTCTTTGAAGGGAGCCGGATCTTATGGCTCCGTTCCTTTCAAAGAGCCATTCAAAAGAGCCGTTTTTTTTTTAAAGGGGGCGGGGTTACTAGGTTTATCTGCGAAATAATCACCAGGATAATGATTGACTGTATTGCCAGACCTAATGTCAATAATCCGCATTGTAAACATGACAAGGTGGCGCCATATTCATGTCAGTGAATGTACTACTTTGAATGTACCCTCTGTAAAGGGGACCTATCATGCAAAATGCACTTTAGTACGTCTTTTATACACGAATATGTGTCCCCGGTGTGTCAGGGAACTCACCAAGTGTCAGAAAACACAACCCTCTCTCTTTTCCTCCATACCCAAATCTCTAAAAACGGGGCTGCAATGGAGCTGATCATTATTTGAATGTTTCTGACGTCAGAAAAGGGGTGCTCCGCCTATATGGGCAACTCTCCACCTATCAGGGGAATGAGAGACCGCTCGAAAGCGCTGGAGACGCTGTAGTACATATGCCAGGCCTGTAAGTGGCACTGTAGTCTGATGCAAAAGCAGAATCAGCCCTTGCAAAAACAGGGCCGGAAAAGAGCAAATAGAGCGAAATGAGGCATGGCTAAAATGCATGATCTGTTTGGTATTTTGAAAAAAAACTTCGTACAGACATGTTTTATATAGGTATGGACCCCTACAAACTATGTTTCAACATATAGACATGATAGGTCCACTTAAACGAAATAAATTTGCCTTTTATGAAAATTCACGGCAACTCTTAATTTTAGATACTGTGTTTGTTTAAGTGGCATCGGCGTTATTTGTCTGGACCCTGCTGTGAAGGATATTTGGCCTCTACAAATGGTGCGCTTTATCACTGCCTGGGTTTTGGTGAAGTGCTCCAAATGCTGCTGGCGTTTTGCATTTGGCTCATTTTTCCCATCCGAAAAACAACGTGGCTCTACCTGTCCTGTACCACTTGTTATGACTTTCTCTCTCGCTTATTCCATTAAGGAAGTGGGGATTTTTTTTTTACCTGGGGGGCGCTATTTTAATTAGGTCATCCCATAACCACATGCAACAAAGGTGCGGGCACGCCACGCAGTGCACTCACCAAAAACGGGGCAGACAGGTCCACAGAACATAATACTACCGGTATGCTTAGTCTACTTTAGTTACTGTACTGCAGGAAACAGACGGCACTGCGCTCAACACACACACAGACTCCAAAAAACCATGGACACCACTGGCCACAAAATGACCATAAACAATTTGTAGGCCTAAAATTGATAAGCTACGCAGTATTGCAACTAAGCAGGACACCTGCTTCTCTCTCTTCTCTATCTCCACTTTCAAAAACTCTATTTAAAAACTCATAACAAACACAATTCCGTAAAAACGTATTAAATAAACAAACGAAAAATATTAGCCTACTTATGCCAAAACAACCATTGAATCTGACTTGAAATAGGCCTAGCACATTGCAAATAAAGCAGACGGCCACTGTTTTACACACACACCACACCACCACACAACACACCACCACCACACACACACACACCCACGACACACCCACACACACACCTTTCCGTTTTGAAGATGATACATCCGAAATGGATGAACAAACCTTTGCCAGCCAGTTTCCCAGGCTTTGCAGTCTTATCCATGGGGTATTGCCCTTTCTTGTTTCCTCCCGGCCACATTCCTCCGTCCAACCTCTTGGGAAAGGCTTACGCCCTTTGAGCTAGCCAGGGGGACGTTGCATAGCGGCAGCTAACGTTAACGTTAGTGCTAGCATTATCCACGTCTGTTTAGGGCCGGCTCCTTTGTGATCGGATGTGTACTAGTCTAGTAGCAGCTTCACTTGTAGGCTTCGGGTGCTGCTAGCCTCTTTCTTCCTTGTGAATTATATTCTTTTTAGGAAAAGAGGTCAAACAGTAAAAAATGTTAAGGCCTGCCATTATAGGAGGCTTTTGTGGTTTAGCGTTCTTGGAGAGGAAAGAGCTGCCCGCAAAATAGGCGAGTGGGCTGGACACGCACCCCGAGGCTCGCCGCCGCGTCAGAGCGCTTGATGACGAATCGTAAATTTTTTAAAGGGAAACGCTTTTATTTTTATTAAATACTTTTGAAATGTATTATGTGTGTGTCATTATTACACAAATACACACTTTGCAAACTGATACCACACTGGCAATTGGGATTTTATATTTATTAGACCATTAAAAAGAAAGATCCATGCTCCAAATAAGTGGGGGTAACGGGCGTACCCCCGCGTCCAACGCCCACTACACCACTGGGTTAAAAGACCCAACCCCATCCTCACTTCCTCATGCTGAAACCTACCAATCAGAAGTATGGCGTGTCTTCACCAGAATACGTTTGGGGAACAAAAATCAAGGATTTTTAAAAGGCAGTGGATTTTGGCAAGGCAGTGAGTGGTGGACCCAACGATTGAACGATAACAAGAACGGGGCTCTCACCAAGTACGACTCGATTCCCCTCGTTCCGTTTAACCAAAAGAGCCGGTTCAAAAGAAACGCTTGTTCGCGACCAACATCACTATACATACTATCGCTCCGTTATCGCTCCTTTGGATCCTCGTTGCCTCCGGGCAACAAATTAGGCCACCTGGGACGCACTTCAAGGATGGCGCACACAATCAATTAGTGAGACCGAGACCGAGGAGCGAGGAAATGGGAAAAATTAACCAAGTGAGGACGCAGCCAGTGAGTCCCGCGTCGATGGATGTATAATAAGGAACTGGATTTACAGCGTGGGGTAGCGGGGCCCATTAATTGCCTATGAGGGAGTTGCTCATTGGCGCATGATGATAAAATGGCCCAACTTTTGTAGAGAGCGAAACGTCACCAGATTACCGCATGCCGTGAGAGAGTACCGGTATGTGCGCTTATAGCGCAATGCGCACTGTTACCAAAAGTTGGGGCCATTTTATCATCATTGCGGCCAATGAGCAACTCTCATAGGAATTAATGAGGCCCCGCCTTCCCACGCTGTATCCAGTTCTTATTATACATCCATGACGGGACTCACTGCTGCGTCTCACGCTTTGGTTATTTTCTCATTTCCTCGCTCCTCGGTTCTCGGTATCACTAATTGGATTTGTGTTGCGCCATCTTGAGTTGAGCGTCCCCAGTGGCCTAATTTGTGCCGGAGTGACCGAGGATCAAGGAGCGATAACGGGATCGATAGTACTGTATTAGTGATGTGTCGGTCGCGACAAAAGCCGATTCTTTTGGAACGGCTCGTTTGGTACGAACGAGGGGGAATCCGAGTCGTACTTGGTGAGAGCGAGTTCTTGTTATCGTTCAATCGTTGGTCCACACTCACGCCTGCCAAAAATCCACTCGCCTTTTTAAAATCTTGATTTTGTTCCCCCAAAAACGTATTCTGTGAAGACACGGCCCATACTCTGATTGGTAGGTTTCAGCAGAGGAGGTGATTGATGGGGTGGTGGTCTTAACCAGTGGTTAGGTGGGGCGTTGGATCGCGGGGGTACGCCGTACCCCCACTTATTTGGAGCATGATCTTTCTTTTTAAATGGTCTAAGTAGAATATAAAATCATGGTGCCAGTGGTTTCAGTTTGCAAGTGTGTATTTGTGTAATAATGACACACACATAATACATTTTCAAATATTATAATAAAAAATTAAAAAGCGATTTCCTTAAAAAAATTATGATTCGTATCAACTCGTGACGCGGCGGGCGAGCTCTGTGTCAGCTCGCCTATTTTGCGGCAGCTCTTTCCCTCAAGAACGCTAACCAAAAAGTCTATAATGGCCAGGCTAACATTTTCTTTACTTGACTTCTTTCTACAAGAGAATATAATTCCACAAGAAGAAAGAGGATAGCAGCCACCGAACCTAGCAAGTGAAGACTGCTACTAGACTTAGTACTTACATCATACAAAGAGCCCGGCCTAAAGACTGTGGATAATGCTAGCCACTAACGTTAACGTTAGCTGCGCTAGCAACGTTACCCCTGGTAGCTCGCAAGCTAACCTTTCCCAGAGGTCATGGACGGAGGAGATGTGGCGGAGGAAACAAGACTTACAATCAAATACCATGGGGATAGACTGCAAAGTCTGGAATACTTGGGCTGCAAACGTTTGTTCATCCATTTCTGGATGTATCAGTTCTTCAAAACGGAGGTGTGTGTGCTGTGTTGTGTGTTGATGTGTGTGTGTGTGTGTGCTGTGGTGTGTGTGTGTGTGTGTTAAGCAGTGCTGTCTGCTTATTTGCAAGGTGTAGGCTAGGCCTAATAATAATAATTTCAAGTCCAGATTCAATTGTTGTTTGCATAAGTAGGCTATATTTTCGTTTTGTTTATTAATACGTTTTTACGGGAATTGTGTTTGTTATGATGTTTTAAATAGATTTGAAAGTGGAGATAGAGAGAGAGAGAGCAGCGTTGTCTGCTTAGTTGCAATACTGTAGCTTATGCAATTTAGGCTACAAATTGGTTTATGTCATTTATGTGCCAGTGTGTCCATGGTTTTGATCTGTTGTGGTGTTGTGAGCGCAGTGCCGTCTGCTTTCTGCAGTACAGTAACTAAAGTAGGACTAAGCATACCGGTAG
>NW_011344034.1:32378-54205 GCF_000735185.1 Notothenia coriiceps
AGTGGCCTGCGTCCACTTCGTTAACAAACTGAATAGGCAAATGGACAAAAGTGGATGAATTAAAGTGTTTGCAGGACCCAGCCGGCCTCCAGACCAGTGTGCAATTGGGTGGTCGGGGGCCTTGTTAATGATAACACCCATCATTTAAACGTCAAAAAGCCAGCATTAAAAATCCCTTTTAAGGGGGAAACAGTGGACTGCGCTGCGCCCTGCTCGTTAACAAACTGATAGGCAAACTGGACAAGTGGAAAACGGCATATGCAGGACCCCAAGCGAGCTCCAGACCAATGTGCATTGTGTCGGAGGGGGCATGGTTAATGATAACACTCCATCCATTTAAAACGCAAAAGCCATCATTAAAAATCACTTATTTAGGAGAACGCGATCTCCGTCCAATTGGCTTATACAAACTGATAGGCAAATGGACAAAAGGTGTGATTAAAAGCATTGCGGCGACCCCAGCGAGCTCCCAGACCCATGTGCACTGTCGGGGGCCTGGTTCAATGATGGCACCCATCATTTAAACGCAAAGGCCACCATTAAAAATCACTTGTCTTAGGGGGAAAACAGTGGCTGCGTCACTTCGTATACAGACTGATAGCAAATGGACAAAAGTGTGATTAAAGTGTTTGCAGGACCACCAGCGAGCTCTAAGACCCATGTGCATTGTGGTCGGGTGGTCCGGTTAATGATAACACCCATCATTTAAACGCAAAAGCAGCATTAAAAATCACTTTTAGGGAGGAAAACAGTGGCTGGCGGTCCACTTCGTTAACAACTGAATAGGCAGAATGGACAAAAGTGTGATTAAAGTGGTTTGCAGGACCCCACGCGAGCTCCAAACCATGTGCAGTTGGTGTACGGGGGGCCTGGTTAGATGATAACACCCATCATTTAAACGCAAAAGCCAGCATAAAAATCACTTTTAGGGGAAAACAGTGGCTGCGTCCACTTCGTTCAACAAACTGATAGGCAAATGGACAAAAGTGTATTAAGTGTTTGCAGGACCCCAGCGAGCTCCAGACCATGTGCATTGTGTCGGGGGGCTTGGTTAATGATAACACCCCATCATTTAAACGCAAAAGCCAGCATTAAAAATCCCTTTGTAGGGGGAAAACAGTGGCTGAGCGTCCACTTCGTTTAACAAACTGATAGGCAAATGGACCCAAAAGTGGAAAAACGGCATAAAGCAGTAGAAGCGAGTCCACAGCATGGGCATTGTTCGGCACTGGTTTAATTGGATAATAACCATCATGTGAACGCTAAGCCAGTCATTAGAAAACACTTTAGGGGGAAAAACGTCCGTGCGCCGTCCATATTAGGTTAACACTGATAGTCAGCAAACTTGCCAGTTCCAGCCATTGAACGAACTCTTTTTTCTAGTTGGAAGCATACGATATTTTCTTAGATACGTTTTTTTAAGGTCCTATTTATACTGTTTTTCATCAACTATATTATAGGTCTCGGTATATATAAAACATGTGCTCTGAAGTTTTGCCGCTCTAAACACCAAACAGTCATTGCAGCCCATCCTATCCCCTCGTGTTTCAGCCCTGTTTCAAGTGCGGATTCTCTGTCTGTTACTTTAGATGAAAATAACGGGCCACTCCCACGCCCCTCTGATACCCCCTTTCACCCAGATTTCTCCGTTTGCTCCGTCTATACTTTTCTGTCAGAACGGTTCTTCGGTCAGCTTCCCGTCTGTTTCACACACTAGAGCCCGACTGGTTGCGCTCACGTTTAACTACAACAACATATGGCGACTGCCGCTCGGGTCGATGATCGTGTTGCTTTTAATCATACGAAGCCAGATTAAATTAAATAACGACTTCTCCAACCTTATGCTTTTCTCCAGAGTGCCTTAGTTCATTGTTTATTAATGTGTTTCAGCGGCATTTACCGACTGCTGCAGTGCTGGCTGCTCTTCCACAGGAGTTTATTCCCCCATTAACTCACAGCAGTGGCCGCTGTAAAGTATTCACTGTCCGACTCTCACACAAGCAGCTCATACATATCCCCAATTCCCCATAAGTAAATGTGTGTCAGTCTGAATTGACGCTGTTTGGCATCACAACGCTGTTATTACATTACATGTCACTTGTTAGACGCTTTTATCCAAAGCGACACATACTCAATACTGTGGACAATCCCCACAGGAGCAATTTGGGGTGAAGTGTCTCAGGGACACAACGACATGCTGACTGCAGTGGGGTTTGAACCTGTGACCCCCTGAACCGAACACCAACGCACAACCCACTGCACCACACGCCTCCCTGTTATGAAAGTTTCTCTGGTATAAAATGGGTGATGTTAGCATAGCAACCGAAGCTAAACTGACTGTAACTTGACTACTTGTTGTTGCTATCCTATTGTGACATAAGCCGTTTTCTATACAGGCACATTTTACCGGCGTATTTTTCATTATGGTTCTACTTGTGATAGTCGGACATGACAACCTGTGCAGCCCATGTATTGATTCCATCCGATAGCTGCTAAAACAAAACGGCTCTCGACAATGTTCAATAACTGCGAACGGATGGTCAAAGTAAGGTACAAATAAACAGAATCACACGAAGCCTGGTTAGTGTTGCCTGACTTTATAAAGTGTGTTTTTTTTTACAAGTTCTGGTCACTTTGCTCAATGCTACTGCTTGTTACAACTCTTATTTGTCATACTTGCCTTTAACTTTTAGCTCAGGTTAATCTCGCCTCCTCCGACGTAAGCGTGACGTATGCGGTGCTTGCTTCCTAGATGGACAACTTTTTGGTGCTCGAAACTAACTGGATTCCGGAGCTTAGAGGCGGCTCCGCTGCGGTGTGAACAGGAAAAAACGGTGCTTTTCAAGCTCCAGCTCCGAACCGCCCCTGGAACCGCATTGGTGTGAAAGGGGTATGAGAGATATTTGGTTAAAATGAACACAATGGTGCTCTAGGAGGAGACTCAGGTGATAAGGTGGGGGGGGGGGCTAATGGTTACACAAGCCAAAAAAATCGTTATGACATGAAGTGGCCAACATCAGGTTTTTATATAAATGGATCAGGACAAAAAGAGAGAGAATCATTTTTCCTGAAACTCTCAGAGTCTCTTTACACAGAGGGGAAGAGACATGAAGAGGTGGATTTTGCATAATAGGTGACCTTTAAATTTACCTAAGGATCCTGATCACCATGTTGGTGTTCTGTGTTCCTCAATGACCGCCCTGATGTACATTACCCCTTAGTTATTCCTCCCACTTTGGATGGGTTTGTGGTCTCAAATGTTCTGAGTTCATCATAAATTATTTGCTTTCTGACTTTGGACCGTGATACAGTTTATTCTCTTTGCACACTTTTCTTCATCCAAGGTTAGTTTTCACTATAAGTACAAAATATTTTTTGGACAGACACTATAATTTACAGTTTTTTACCATGTTCAATCTGAATTTTCTTTAAAATAAAAAACATCTATATTGAATCTGACTTTTCTACATCCAACTGACAGGTTTATCATTACTTTGAGAAAAAAGATTATTAATTTAACCCTTTTGGAAGGGAAGATATGGTCATTTGTTCTGGGAATGTCATTTTCGAGCCTGAAACCTGAAAAACAGGCTCGGGGTTTAACAGGTTAAAATGTAAACTTATTTTCTAACCAGAGCGAATCAGTGAAGATTTTTGTAAGGATGTTATTTATCCTGGGATCATGTGGGGACAAACTGCCTCAGTGTGTTCCTCAGCGTGTCCCACAGCAACACACTTCCCTACACTCGCTCCATTCTTGATTCATGTGAACGACCTTGGGCATGTGGAGCCGTTTCCAACAGCTCCGAGATGCTAAAGTGCTGTGTGCCTCCTCGAGGGGGCTGTTGCTCAGCGTTTTGCCCCAGTTAATGCCGGCTTTGGGACGTCAGGGGGGGAACATGAACCCCCCCCGGCCCTCTACAGGCGCTCCCTCGGCTTTGAAAACTCCTCCCCCGGCTGTAACCAGGCAACGGGCTTTCACAACAGGAAACAGAGCAGGGGATTCTGTCACAGCGGCACAGAAAAAGGGGAACATTGATGGGAGACAGGAAGTCTGCCTGTAAGAGAGAGCAGGGGTGGTGGCGGGGTGTGGTGCTGTGGGGGGGTCAACAACAAAATATCTAACTTACCCAAACAGAAACACAAACAGTCCTTCTTTAGAGATGCAAAAAGAAAGATATTGACTCCCTACTTCCTCAGACTGACAGTAATATAAATACTAAGTTGATTAACAGCAGTGACTCATCAGGTGGGGAGAATTTAGCCGTCCAAATCTCAAAATTAAAGTCAAGCAGGAACCAAAGCTGCATAATAGATGGAGTGTTTTTGAGGAAGGAGTACTCTGATCTTTTACTTAATGGGTTTTCTCCGCAGGGTGGCTGGTGTCTCCCTTAGGGATAAGGTGAGAAGTTCGGTCATCCGGTAGGGACTCGGAGTTGAACCGCTCCTCCTTCGCGTCGAAAGGAGCCAGTTGAGGTGGTTCGGGCACCTAGTTAGGATGCCACCTGGGCGCCTCCCTAGGGAGGTGTTCCAGGCACGTCCAGCTGGGAAGAGACCAAGGGGTAGACCTAGGACCAGGTGGAGGGATTATATCTCTTGGCTGGCCTGGGAGCGCCTTGGGATCCCCCAGTCAGAGCTGGTTGATGTGGCCAGGGAAAAGAAAGTTTGGGGCTCTCTGCTGGAACTGCTACCTCCGCGACCCGACCACGGATAAGCGGGAGAAGATGGATGGATGGATGGATGAATATAAAAGTGTTTAATACTCAGTTACATGTACAATTCCTGCATTGAAAATGGTACTTGTTAAAAGTATTATCATCGATAGTATTAGTATAATAAAAGTACTAATGCTCCATGAAACCATTCAGAATCATATACTGTATGTTAAATTATTTAAGGGATAATGAGCAGCAAGGTGGTAATTAATGAAGAAAGAAAAAAAAACATGGCGATCAGGATCCCTTTTCACAAGTCTAAAGTTTAAAAAGGTCCACTAGTAGAGTGGACCTTTTTAAGCAGTAGGCTTATCAAAGTTTGGAACTGCAAACAACAGCAATGTAACTTAAATGCACTGATCGAGGGTTTTCTGTGACATGTCAGTTCACATTTTCTTTGTCATTAACCAGTCTGTAATCAGACCACGGTTGCGTATACGTTTTCAGATTATTTCAGGAAGGTTCCTGATGGAGTGAAATGACCCGGATGTACCTCAGCGTCAGCCATGGTAAGAGGTGTTCAAATTCTCTAGATGATAGGAAAGGAGCTTTAAAACTTCCTTTAGAACCTCATTTAGCTTAGGAAACACTGGACCTTCCTTCACGAAAGGAAAGACAAAATGCTGCCACACAATGCCTTGCGGCCGCAACATTTGCCATGACACAAGAATCGGCCATTCACGGAAACAACCGATCGTGACCGAGAAATGCGTATTATGAAAGTTACGGTGCTTATTAAACATTTGACAACTTATACCATTACTTGACAAAGTGTCTTTTCTACTGAATAAAGTTCACATTTCAAATTGTTAACTGAGCTGCGTGGCTTTTCTTTAACTTTTCTAAACATGTTTGAATGGTGATACACAGTGATAGATGTTAAGGCCTAACACGTTTATGACAAATACAATTGTATTTTTTTTTTTTATATTTTCATACAATGATACGTATTGGGATTTATGATGATTAACACATGTGGACCAGAGAGTGACAACACTAAGTTCCACCTAACTTTTTGATTGCAGTTCCAACCTAATGAAGAATATATTTTTCAATGTTGTCCATGTCCATAAAGCCACATAAAGCCACACCATAAGAGCACGCGGTGCAAAGTATCTAGATGCTCTGTATAGAAAACTCTAATTTCCCCACAGGCACATTAATGTGTCAGATAGTGTAAGTGCAGTCGGATTTTCTTGAAGCCCTGTCTTCTTTTCCTAAGACCTTTTGAATACTCCTAACCACTATTCCTTAACCCCTGTGTGTCACACACAGAGGTCAAGGAATAATGGTTTTGAAAAGACGATAGGAGCTGATTTTAACGTCTTTCCTTATCTTGCACTCTTGCGCTCTTGTTCTGTTCTTTACTGGGGACAGTTTAGCCATCCTGAATCCAAAGTGTTGTGCTCTTGCAAATATGAAAACATTATATTAAAAAATAATTCCACTGTTTTTTCTGATGGATGAAAACTTATGTTTTTTCAATTTACCGGACTTCTTTCTGCCGATTGATATGACTGCAAATAGTCCCTTGATCTTCCCTTGCGACGTTCCGCTCTCCTTAGCAGCAGTCTGTTACCAAGAATTAACAACCTCTTGAATGTCCAAATTGACCAATCCGAATCGAGTATTCAACTTAACATCTAATAATGTATTTTAATTATTAATACCTTATTGTGTTTATCACTTCAATGTTGGACCTGGTACACATTTAGTTTATTAAATGTACTTTATATACTGCTGGGGAGCTTAACCTATAATAAAAAGGTTAGTTGATTAATATTTTTATTTGAACAAACTTAAAGTAGCTAGTAACCAGTGCTTGAAAATAAATGACGTAAAGTAAAAAGTACATTTGCCTACAAAATGTAGTGGGGTAAAAGTATATAGTGTATAATGTGATAATACTAAATGGAAGTACAAGTAACCCAAATGTGTACTTAACTACAATAATTAAGTAATTTAGAAACATTCCACAACTTGTTTCTGGTGGTGATGTGTAACACCACACATGTTGGTTTGATTTCAGCTCCACCTTTCTCCTCCTCTCTCGTGTCTTGTCAGGTCACTGGAGGCTGTGCCATAGCCTTTTTGAAGTTTTAGCGATATTTCTTTCTTCTTTTTGTTTTTGGTCGCCAAAAGTGGTTGCGCATTACTTAATGTCCCCTGAAACTGTTTTTCTGGGCACAGACTGAACTCAACTCGTGGTTATAGAGACTATTTATACTCTTTTATTATTCTACATCAAGAAACACTTTATAAAATAGCAATTATGAGTGCACATGTGGCCAGAGGGGGGTGTGAGCAGGCTTAGAAAACACAAAGAAGTACAGTAATATTTGTTTTACTTTCCTTCCAATTCATTTTTCCAAAACAAACAGGTGATTCAGCAGTGGGAAAGCCAGCATTTTGGGTTGTTTCTTACTTTATGAATAACTTACAATGGCGTCCAATGTTCCATCGTGTTTTTGTTCAGACGCAAATAAAGCCAGGCACTGGATTTTGAGGTTTGGAGCTGTGGAAAGAAAGGCGAACTGAGGTCTTTTCCACCTCGCCGCCGCCAAACCACGTCATACCGGGCAGATTATTCGCAAACTTGGCAGTGGCCATATACGGGATGGCGGACGACAAAAATGTGTGGGTTTGTGACAGTAAGACCACCCCAACCCCGTACTTTACCCCTCTGAAGCTTAACATGATGATACTCCAGGCCAAACTTCAGAGAGCAATGCAGTTAGGATCACAGTGACGCGGGGTAAAACAAGTATTTAAATGTGTCCCTAAGATGATCTACAGTGTGATTAAATTAGCAATGTGATTGTGTCAATAGCCAAAAGTATTGCACCATAGAGGATCTGTTATTATGTGTTTGTGTTGTCCTCACAGAGCGGCTCTGTTAGCTCACAGTGAAGGTCACACATTGGCTCAGTGTGAAGGACTCACTGTTAACACACTTTGAATCAAGGGATTGAAACCTGCTACAGTTATAATGCGACAGCTTTATGATGGCAAAAACATATTTTGACATGTCAAACATCTAAAATCTTTTGGGTAAAATGACGTTCCCTGGAAGTTATGGCAAGAAAAAAAGTGTGTCTGTTCAGTTTTCATGGTGACAGGATGTTCCTGCGGGATTGAAGTGAGTCAGTTTTTTGCCTTCTATCCAAGTTGCCCAACAACTGCCCTGTGTATCACTGCCTTACACCCTGAATACTGTGTATAGTGGCGTGTTTAAACATCCAGCAGATTCAGAGCACCATTAGCACTTATTTGGAGCCTTTTTTGTGACACTTGATGAATGTGTGTTAAGTATTCACTTTCTTTAAGCTCTCTTTTGGTCTCCTCCTACCCTAGCTGCTAACTTTTCCCTAGTCCACATGTAAACAGATATGTTAAATCATTATTTTGTCTTTCTACTTTGTTCTAAAAGGAAATATCGTCCTCTCATTGAATGTTGTGAAACACGCGAAAGTGCGAAACACAATTAAAGCGCTCTTGAGGCCAGCAGTGGGGTTCGGCCAAACACAAACACACACAATACAGGTCCAAATTCGGCAAGTTGACAGCAGAGTCATGGGGTGTTGGATAATTTAGCAGTGACCTCAATAGCACATTCTGACACCTCTGTTCCTTAATAGAGTGCTGGCATATTTAGATATTAACACCACTTTTATAATAGTCGAAGCTCAAATTCGATTTGCTAACGGAAGGCTAAACTGAGAACCATGAATTCATGTTACCAGCATGCTTACATTTGACCTGATGGCGTCTAGGAGTCTTATTTAGTTACTACTCATGTAGTAACCTTAAAAGATTGACTTCCGGGTCCAGGGACTCTCACAGCTCTGTAAAGTGAAAGAGATAGTATCTACTTCATATTCAACCATGTTAAATGTTTTTTGCCACATCTGTCGTTGCATAATATGTTGCTTGAGTTTATGTCGCACAGTTGTTACCAAAAACTCAGTTTTGGAAACCGAGTTTTGGAAAAGCTTCACCCTGCAAGACAAAAGTTATGTATTGAATTAAATAAAACAAAGTTTGTTTGTGGACCAATAGCCAAAATGCAAATACAGTATATTATATACTGTATATGCACATGTGGAATAGACCTTTTGTCTGTCTAACGTTTGGTGCCTAGCAGGAATCGAGTAGACTCCATTATTCATGTTAACTTTTCTGAACTGACCTCAGACTTCATTAAGACTCGTCCCATGATAACTAAAAACAGCTCCAATAGTGAATAAATTCAGCGTCTGTTGTGTCAGCAGTTAAAGCAGCTTGTTGATATCAAAGGGAGTCCACAGTCCACTCTGCCTTGTCTACATTATCAACGCGTGACGATGCTGTTTTTTCTCATTATCTGCTGTGCTCTTCCTTCAGTTGTGGCTCTGGGTCCATCCGGTCTGTGTGTCTGTTACCACGGTGTCTGCTAACCAGCACCAGGCCTGCCCAGAGAGACGACGAGACCAGCTCCGCTCTGACGTACGAGGGTCCACGAGTCAATCAGCAGAGGAGCTATTTATTAACTGCAGACGGGTGGAAGTGTTTACTGCAGCACATGTTTCAGTTACACATAACTTTGGAGCCCCCCCCCCCCCTTTGCCCCTTGCAGGCCCCCCAGATCCCATGAGAGATTTCCATGAGGTCAAACTAACGTGTGGGGTTCTTCAGATGATTGGGGAGCCACCGAGCCACGTCCCCATGATGAAACAGATGGATAGGATTTCACAAGTGTCGTCACTCCCTCAGATCCTCGGATGCGGGGGTGGGGGCTCGTCCAGAATCACATCCCAGTGGGTGAGGAGGGAATATTGCTTTGGATGTGGGGTTGCACAATGGAGACAAATATGGATCAAGAGCTGATGTCTGAAACAGCGTCCGTATGAGTATGCCAGTAGGAGGAGGGATAGAGTGTTATTTTGAGGATAATCGTGCAGTTGTGTATTCGCGGTTTAGGAAAGAACTACAGAAGCAGTTTGAATTTGAAAGCTTGCACCTCACAAACAAGTCAAATCTACATCTTTCATGACAGAACTTGCTGTTTCTTGGTATTTTGCTCTGTCTTTTCACCTTTCATAGTATTTTACAATGAGACATGTCAAAAGGTGCCATTCTTTCAGTAAAAGAAGCCGAGATAAAATGTAACTTTTTTTTAATTTCTTGTAAGGGCCACCAGTGCCTTTATTTAAGAGACAGAGTTGGAAGGGGAGACAGTAGGGATGGCATGCAGTAAATGGTCCAAGTCCAGTTTCACAGCCCTCCACGGGTAGCAAGCCCCAGTATACAGGCCCTCAACTTTTATATAATACAATTATTTGGTACATGCAGATGCTTTTGAAATACATTTATTAACCCATACATGTTTTCTACTTTATAGTATGAATTATTAGCCACACTTGCGTGGTTGCTCTTAGAATATAAATTGGATGATCAGTCCACCGCTCTGGATCAGACTGAAGCCTCTCAATAACTGTTGGAGGATTCTTTACACAGATATTAATGGTGCCCAGTGAATGGAACCTTACTCCTCTCGCGCCACGAGAAGGTGGACATTTGTGGCTTTGAGTGATTTATCTGGATTACTATAATAATCATGCTCAGCTGTATCTTGTTATTAGTGCTAATTTATAATTGTTAGACTTTTTGGAATATACTCGTCAACCAAAGGACCATCACATAATTAAATGATTCTCACGTGATTCTCTCAGTATCCCAGTTGTCTATTTCCTTGAATTGGTAACGTTTTCCATTAAGGTCAAGTGCTGTAAGAGTGGTTAGGAAAAGACATAGGACAACATTTGTGTTGACTATTCAACCACAGTCTTAGTACATTTTAATTTGTGTTATTGAGGCTCTAATAACTGCCATCAGTTGCTTTACCGCTACATCAATCAACTCAAGAGGGAAGGCATTTAAGGGACATTGCTTGTCTTTTTGACAAATAAATAATATTTGTCTGAGGTGATATTTAAAAAAAAGCTCTGTCTGCAACTTATGAATTGCTCTATATATGCATCCCGCCTAAAACATATGACATGCAGAAGTCCCAAAAGAAAATGAAATACTGTAAGCATACTACAAATGTACCACACCAGATGGAACATGCTTTACAACAGATGTAAAAAACAATAAGGGGCTATGACCTTTATCTGAGACACATCCTCACCCTTCCTCTTGCTGAGAGTGGATCACACCAACAGGGCCAGCTGATAAGACGCTAGTGCAGCCATGTAGCTCCCCCCCNCCCACCTCCAGGGATGGACAGACTCTCAGAGAGCCAGCAAGTGACTATTGTCATCACAGAAAAAGCACCAGCCTGCTGCCAGCTGCTGAGAGATCCAGACCTGCCAAAGATAGCCTCAGCCCGGCCTGCGTGGAGAAGAGAGGCTGAATAATATGCACCAACCGCAGAGAGCGGCATGTGGAAAACTTTGTGAAGATTCTCAGTTTGGCGTGTCAAATGACTGGGTATATGACTTGATTTTTATATAGTACTTCTATGAAAGTATGGATAATTATGCGTTGTGTGGCCCGCAGACGTGCAGTCTGTCAGGAGGAAGTGGAAAGCAATTATTTGCCTTTGCAATAACCTCATGTGAAGCAGCATTTCTAGCTTTATGTTCTGGCATGTTTCCCTGCACTCACCTGTTCTCAGCTGCAATCTGAGAAAAAAAAAACCCAGGAGTCTTTAACTGAACATCCGACAGCTGTATAACCAGATGATGAATGGCTCTATCAGGGTGAAAATGGCAGCAGTTTAATGTAAAAACGCTTGTGAGGATTAGCCCGCTCATAAATCTTGATTTGGGGTACAGTGTCTCTCAGCAGCAGTGATGGCTCCTTTGAAAACGCTGCCAAGAGGAACAGATTCTGTAGATAAAGTGGGTGGAAACTCCAGATTAATGTCCTTCATGCTCATTAAGTCAGCCGTGGATAATGGGGACATAGTTTCTCTTAACATCTGCCACCCAACAAACCATGGTGTTTAACCCTTCCACTGTTTATTCTCAAGGATGTTCACCCTGGCCTGTAAAATAACTAAGAAGATTTAGAAGTAGCCTACTTTACTTAAGTACCATTTTTAAATACTTCTACTTTACTTGAGTTTTTAAAAATGTTTCTACTTTGTACTTGTAGGCCTACTCCACTACAATTCAAAGGTAAATCGTGTACTTTCACTACATTTATTTAATATTACATTACATTACATGTCACTTGTTAGACACTTTTATCCAAAGCAACTTACATACTCAATACTGTGGACAATCACCACAGGAGCAATTTGGGGTGAAGTGTCTTAGGGACACAACGACATGCTGACTGCAGTGGGGTTTGAACCTGTGACCCTGATTTAATACCTTTAGTTACTTTACAGATTTGGATGAATGATGTGAAATCTAATCAAGTGTTAAATCAGACTTTAGTTCCACCTGGAGTAAATCCACAAGCTACCCTTTAGTATACAAAGTCATTCAAACTAGCTGCACCTTTACCAGCTTTGAGAACACTTTCATGATCAATCATTATAAAACATATCATATATATTATTCTGAAATGGACCAATCTGCACAATGACTACTTTTACTTTTGGAACTATATTTTGATGCTAATACTTTTGTACTTTTACTTGAGTAACATTTTGAATGCAGGACTTTTACTGTAACAGAGTATTCCTAAACAGTGACTTCTTCCTCCTCTGAACCTGGCTCTATCCAGCATGATCACCAGCAGGCAGTGTACAGGATGTTTGTTCCAATCACTGGAGGTTTGTATTCAACTCTCCCGTCGCGAGGGCTTATTTTACCCATCTAGGAGCTTTCAGGCTTTCACTGCCGCCAGCTTCTCTAATTGGCCTCCTTCTCCTCTGGAAGCCCCAGTGAGAGAGGATCTCCATTGGACCCGTCCTGTAAACGGCCATGTGTGTGTGCGTCAGAGTTTGGAGAGGGGCGGTGCGCCGCCGCCGAGGTGATCCCCGAGTTTAAAAGCGCAGAAGTCCTCCGTGCGCCGGAGCAGTGCGTCACAGCCAGCAGCAGAGCCAGGGTCCCCCGCGTCTCCACACCGCGACGGAAATAGCTTTATGACCATGAACTTATTCCACATGTTTTAATATTTGTATTCGCATTTTTTCTTTTGGATGCGACTTTTTTTTCTCATCTCGTTGTCTGTTAGCGGTGAAACAGTGCGTGTGGATCCTGAGCAACAGCTGTGGAATATATAAACTCCGCTATATGGATTAGGCATCTGCAGCGGTTTGATTCCAGACGAAGAAGAAAATGAAGTCCGCAGAAGAGGGTAAGTTTGACTTTTATTCATTTCAGAATGCTTTCCTTTTTATTATAACAGTGCATTTATTTAACTTCTCTTACATTTTTGACACTTTACACCCGGATGTGATACATGGAGCTGTGATGTTACATTGAACGAGCAGCACTTTGCCCTGCTAAATGTCTGTATTCAGAGTGCAGTTAAACCAGTGGTGGAGATACACACTGTGCGCCCCTCCCTATGATTTGGGCATGGTGGGCGTGGTTCTGCTTCTGTGAGCCACTCGAGACTAAAAAGTGTTCCTAAAATAGTCAGAATGTAACTTTTGCTACTAATTGACATGGAATTGTGGGTAAAATAGTGGGTGATTCTAGTCATTTGATGGCATAGCCCCTCAGGCTACCTGTCAGCTAACTGGCAGCAGTTTAATTATAGAAAATAAACATTTCAGTGCTTCTGTGTCACACACCACAAGCATAATTAAATGTAAGCATCATTTTCTTTTATTACAAGGATTCACATGGTGCTGCACTGATGTCATAGTCTTTATGGCGGGCCCCTAATTTTCTTTAATTCACAGCAGACAGGAGCTGTGGTGACTGTCTGTCTGCATCTCCATCCATATCAACGTGCTCCACTGTGGGCACATTCACCCAGCTTCATGCAGCATGTAACCACAACTCCTGTTCCCATGTCCCCCCCACCCCCCACCCCCCATGCCCCTGGTTGTGACCTCAGCCTTTGCCACAGACAGGCAGAGTTTCATATGACCCAGCGGGAGCTTTGGCACAAGACCATGAGCTTTCCCCCGAGCTGGGTACAGCATGCAGCTTTACAGCATGCAAATAAACTAAACATGTCCCTCCTGTGTTTATTTTCAATGGCTGTTGGGTCATGAAACCAGCCAACAAAAGCGTTTATGAGCTACAGCATGTGCATTAAGTGGCATACATTTGGCATCGAGAAGTGGTAAAAAAGCCACCTGTGTTTGGCTTTAGTTATTTTTAGTCTGGAGTTATTTTTGGCACCTTTATCCGTGTCACCAAACTCTGCTTTGTATAATTTGATCCATTCAGGGATGTTGTGTGTGATTAAGTCAAGTTTTAACTTGAATGCATTAGGAAATAGCCAGGGCCAAATCTGGTAGTCAAGCAGCTCTCTTGCCATTAGGCAACACCTCTTATGCAGCTCTCATAAGACTCCACTTGGCAGCTGTGTCCCACTCAGTGAGCGTGCCAGTGAATGTGTGTTTGATTATCATGGTAACAAAGTCAATCTGTTTGCCTTCCAGATGCATATGGCTACACGCCAAATGTCAGTCTCTCCCTCCCACTGGGCAACCCTTGTCTTCCCTCCCAGTACCTCAGCCTCAAGTCCGGCCCCACTATATCTGTCTCCGTCACAGAGCCTCACAGTTACGACTCCCAGGAGGACATGAGAGCGGGCGGCTACTATTCATCCTCCAGCGTCCGCCCAAACGGGGCCCCGGCCCTTGAGAGCCCTCGCATCGAGATCACAGCCTACAGTCAGTTTCCTGAGGATGAGGTGGAGGAGACCAACCTTCCTGTTGCCAAGCGGGTCAACTCCATAGTGACGCTGACCCTCCCCAGTGCAGACAGTTACAGAGACCCCAGCTGCCTGAGCCCGGCCAGCAGCATCTCATCCCGCAGCGGCCACTCCGACGCCTCCTCCTACGAGTCGAGTTTCTCCTACAACTACGACAACTCGCCCCAGAACTCTCCCTGGCAGTCGCCCTCTGTGTCCCCCAAGGGGTCCACCCTCACCCTGCCAGGGGATGGCTTCACCTCTGGTGGATCTCCTCGCAACTCCCCCTCCACCTCTCCTCGCACAAGCGTGACAGACGACACCTGGATGGGTCAGCGCGGCTCCAGGCCAAACTCCCCTTGTGGTGCAAAGAGGAAGTACAGCTTTAACGGCAACGGACCAGCGCACAAGCAATACCCGTACTCACCAAATCACTCCCCTGGACTCTCCCCGCAGGCCTCCCCTCGCCTCAGTATCACAGAGGAAAGCTGGCTGCCAAACACCAACCAGTACACCAATTCGGCCATCCTGGCAGCCATCAATGCCTTGACCACAGATGGGGTGACCGACCTCGGAGAGGGGATCCCCATCAAAGCCCGGAAAACCAGCCTGGAGCACAGCCCCACCATCAGCCTGAAGTTGGAGCCTGGAGGTGAGGACCTGATTCCAAGGGAGCTCGGTCTGGATGAACAACGGATGCCATTAAAGAAGGAGGGCTACTGCGGAGGGTTTCTGGATGTGCCGCAGCATCCGTACTCCTGGTCCAAGCCAAAGCAATATGTCAGGTAAGCGAGCGCCCTGGTTTGAGTTGAAGAAGACTTAATTCACCTTGAGGTCAAATTAGTTTGAAATAAAGCCTGAAGGGAGTAAACTTTTGTTTGCTCGACACAAATAAAAACATTAAACAGACTACTTAATGACGAGACAGCATGTTTAAACATATTTGTGAAAAAGGGTTATCCCAAACTTGTGCATATCACAGTGTTTTCACATTCTGCACATTCTACCTTGATAAGTGTATCTAAAATAAGCCCTCCTCCCACCTTGCTAAGTTAACTTGTTGGACATGTTCTCACCCCGACAGCCCGTCCCTGCCCGCTCTCGACTGGCAGCTGCCGTCCAGCTCGGGGCCGTACAGCCTGAAGGTCGATCTGCAGCCCAAGTCCCACCACCGAGCCCACTATGAGACGGAGGGCAGCAGGGGGGCGGTGAAGGCCCTGGCAGGAGGACACCCCGTCGTGCAGGTCTGCTTAACTCACCCTTCTTTATCTTGTGATGTCTTTAAACAAAGCAGCATCTATCTGAAACACTCTATTTTTGTCTTTGAATTGCCATATGAGTATTTTGAAGTAAAATTATCAAGTGTTTTCACAAGCAAAAAAATCAACAACATTTTCACATCATCTTGTAGATTGATGCTGTTACCCCTCAGGGGCCCGAACCCAATGTTGAGAACCCCTAAGCTAGACTGTTTGGTTTCCTGTGATGATTAGACCAACACATGGTGCAGCCATTAGACCCATTTCTCCTTACCTCGTCGCGTCTCGCCTCAACAGTAAACCTCCTGTTTTTTTATACCTAGTGTTAAAATAGATTTGGGCAACTTGTGTTTCATAGCCTTGCTGTTATGTTATTAAAAGATGTCACATTTCTGAATGGAATACCATAGGTATGCTATTAGAGTGAACAGTCCACTCACTCAGTTCCTGTCCAGACAAGAGTGACTCAGACTTTTCCATTGCGTTGTCGAATGCAGTGCAGACAGTTACAAAGTGATGTAGCATGTCCAGTAAGAGCTTAGTCATGAGCTTTGACCACAGTAGCTCTGGTGGTCGTGTCTAAAGAAAAAAAAATGTGGACAACTGCAGATATGTTTTGGTTTTAAACCCATCTGGTCCACCAACCATTACTGCACACCGCTGACCTCATTCTTTGAATAAATAAAGGGTCTGCAGCGCCGAGTTGGACAAAGTGAGCGGTGAGCCAGGCCGTCTGTTTAATTTATACCTTTTGACATTTTATTATAACATTACAATAATTCTAAAAGTTAACCAGACATTCGTCACATGTGGGGAATAGTTGTTTTTGTGTTTGGCTTTCAATTCCGATAAAATGACTTTTGAGTACTTTTCTGCCAGAGGTGCCGTTAGCTAACCCTTTCCTGTAGTTTGAATGGGGAATGCTAACATTGCTAAGCAAACATTTAAAGGATGAAACAGATGTGTAAATAATGCTATACTTCAGTGAGAGCTAGAGCCAGTGAGATGAAGTTAGCAACAAGCTAGTAAACATAGTTGAGCATTTAGCAGCTAATGGGATAGATTTTTCCCTCAGGAGTTAGTGTACAGTAAGTCAATATACGATCCAAAACAGTGTGAGTAGTTGTCTTCTATTTGCCTCTACAAAGGTTACACATATTTTGGGACAATACATCTAAAGCAGGGATGGGCAAATGGCGGCCTCCTCTTTTTGCGGCCCTCAGATTAATTTATAAACAACGTAATTAATCAAATAAAATATTTTTTTATTTTTGTACTTGTAGTACTGATACCGTCCACTAGACTCCTAGTTACGTCGCGAGCTGCGTACATGATTTCGTTCGGTGACGCGTTTGTGTGTATTGTGTTTGTTTCCCGGGGAAACACTCACAAGAAACACCGGCTGTTGTTATGCCTGCATTGACGTTAAGTTGTCGCTTGTAATTATGCCTTTACAAGCTTCAAAGTTGTATTTATCATCTGAATTTGGCGAAACAAGTTTAATATTCTAAAAACCAAGACTTTGTTTATTTGAAATCAGATGAAAACAAACTGTCATGGACCCTGCCGTGTTATGTATGATTACTATACACTTTTTATTTATAATTTCAGCGGGAGGGAGGGGGAGCGGCGCTGAGGAACAGCAGAGTGTCTTAGCTAGGTTCAAGTTAGACAATTACATGCAATTTGTGTGTGTGTTCCAAGTGAATCTGCGGCCCCCTGGTGGCCGGTGCATACATTATGTGGCCCCCACCACCATCCAAATTGCCCATCCCTGATCTAAAGGAACTAGAAACATCAATCACCAACGTTAGCTTAATGTTGCTGTGTATGCGCTCTTTATTATAGCTTGAATTATTTTCCTCTATTGATTAGAAGCGTATGCAGGTTTAATACCTGAGGTATAAGGGGTTGCTGATGCTGATACAAATGTTGATATATATATATATATATATATATTTAATCAATTTGAAAAATATAATAAGAAAAACAAACATTTCTAAAATAGATAAACATTTCTACAACCAGTCACAAAACAACTCTAGACAGAGAATTAAGGTTAAGTTACTCGTTATGATACAGCGCTTTCCAAATGTCCTCAATAATAAAAATACATTATGTGATTAGTGATAGATTATAATATTGCCTAGTGAGGGTGAAACCTCTTCAGAAAGATTTTGTAAAACAATACATTTGAATAAATAGTTTCCTGTGACAACAAATGGTTAAATAGATTCAGCTCTTTTATTCTAACTGCAAAAAAATGCAGTTTATACTTATTTAACCACAGGGATAGTAAGGATTATGTGCTATTAGTATGTAGAATGAACAGAGTAGGATTGCTGTATCACCAACAAGCCATCGTTCGAAATGCTTTAAGTTTAACATTGCTGTGACATTATATTAGTATGCACCAATATGACATTTGGAAACCAAAACCTGTTACATGCATTTTGTTGCAGCTACACTCACATCTGCACAGGACGTGTGTATTTGTCCATGAGAAGGTGCTAATGATTTAATGACAGGGGTCTGGGCTCACCCGGGCTGAAAAGGAGAGTGTGTGTTCTCTTTTAAACCCAACCCAAACTTCCCCCCTCCCCTACTTTTCCGCCAGCTACCACCCCAAACACACAGACTTCCCTTTGTTTAGGAAAGTTCCCGTGTGTACTGGCTGACATCATTGCGCGCAGCGTCCTGCGGAGGCGGCAGCAACCAAACCACACACGTTTCTGGCAGGCTGTGATGGAGATGTTGGAGGCCGCCCCATCTCTGTGACTTCCTGATTACATGGTACACACAGGCTGCTGCCTCTGCTGTGGACGCTGGCTGACGAAGCCTCTGTGGCTCGTCCGCCGCCCTCTGACTCAAACCCTGCCCAGACTTTACAGAGTTTATTCTGGAAGGTCCTCGTCTGTGTGGTACACTTTTCTCTCCACTCCAGCACAGCTAAGCCAGCTATTTTCTGTTCTCTTTCAATCCCATCGCGGCTGCCTGCCTCAACCACACCCGTCCTTACACCAGCAGCAGACTAAAGTATGCCCCTCTGAAGTGCTGTGTGCAGTCCTCACCACAGTTAATGCTCAGGGTTTCATGCTGTACTTTGGTGGAGAGGACATACCCCCTTTTCAAGTCTGTGAGGTCTTTTCTTCTTTGTCTGAAGTTCAGCTTTCATGATCAGCCCATTGTCGAAAGAGCTGTTTCAAGTGCATTGTTGTTGATTAATATTCTGGAGTCATGTGCATTTTCATGGCCTTGATCAAATTTAGATTTCTGACCAAAATGTAATAAACAAATATCATGTGAAGCAGAAAGCATGACAGGATTAATTGCCGGTCACACTATCCCTCTTTCAACTAAATTGAAACAAAGCAGTGCATATTTTAATGCGTGTCTGTGTGATCATCCTTTCAGAGCTGGGAAACTCTTTGATGCACTCTTAGAAATAAAGATGCTAACAAGAACCGTAAGAGTTCTTTGGCTTGTCACGCCGACCAAGAACCCTCTTTATGGGTTTTATTGAGAATCTTTCCACCTTCTCAAGGTGCTAACACGATCCAAACACGGGGTTCCACAGAGAACCTTTCATATCCCAAGGGTTTTATCTAAACCCCAACCAGGGGGGTTCTAAGAATAGGCACATTTTAAAGACGTTTTCAACTTAAGCCCTTTCCTGATGGTTCTATGAAAGATGTGGCAAACAACTACGGTATTCCATGTATTGTGTATTGTGGGTAGAGTAACCTTAACCTCAACTTAGCTAATAAATCGTTTTTATTTCACTTTACTGCCGCAATCATTGAAGGACGGATTATTCCAAAATAATATTATTTCAATGGAAACAGCTCCTCCTCAGTCTTACAAAGAACCCGTTCTTGGAAAAAAGGTTGTTTCGAAACAAATTGTTCTGGTTAGAATCCCAAATCCGCCTTCACATCATACAATATGCTCTTTGCTCACTGCGATGCAGGGTGCAGAGCCTGTCGGTGAAAACGCCTCCTTGTGACCTCCAGTGCTAGCTGGCTGGCGGTGCTTCAAACGGCTCTTCGTTTATCTGAATGGTTGTACGTCAAAAGGTCAACAGCAATTGTGGTCAAAGTTGAAATATTTTGAACTGGAAAACATTTTTGAGGTGTATGCCATGCTGAGGGTAGCATCCTGTCTTGTCGGGCGGCATCGCTCTCTTCATAGGAACAGAACAGCAGCGTTTCACTGCTGGTCATGGGAAGACAGCTTCAGACTTTCAGGAAGAACCCTTTTGAAGCTCTTGATTCTAAGAGTGTAGGAATGGAGAGGGAGCCCCGAATGCCCTCACCCCTTCTCTCTCTTCGTCTTTGGTGCCTTGAGCAGCCGGAGTCTCCGCATTCCTCTTGTGGGTGATAAAATGAACTAAGAGGAGTGCTGCATTGCCAATATCAAATTGAGTGGAGGAGCGGAGGCTTTACATGCAGCGGTATCATTTGGATTTAATTGCACTAACAAATCACAACTGTTGTCTGCTGCAGCTGCTGTATGGAGCATATGATACAGAGCAGTGAGGCTTTTTGATTTCAAGAGTGCCGTTTTGACATTGTTATGTCCTAAAATGCTCACATAAGCAGAAAGGCCTACTTTTTAAAGCTTTGGAAGCAATCAGGAACAGCTGAAATCATTCAGGTAACATTAACAAGTTTGATTATTTCTATTTGCTTAGTATCTCACTCTGATAATAAATCAAAGTTTATAATCAGTAATCTGTTTGTAATTACAGTTTGAGAAGTAAAACCTTATGAGCGGGCTTCCTCACTTCATCACACTCCTTCCTGCTGCCTAAATAAACAGCATTGCTAGGCAGCAACCCATTTCCTTACACAAATACACAGGCCTGCTGCTGCAGACTCTTCAACCCTCCAAATCACATGCTGTGCCCCCCCGCTCCCAGCCTTTCACTCTTGTTGTGGGCACTGGCAATCTCAACCACAGCGCTTTGTAATTAGGTGGGGTCCAGCATTTGCTGCTTTAACACTTTGCATTGGCCTTTGATGGTGTACCTACATATTGTCATTTTTTCTTATCCACTCATGCTCCTTTAGATATCTTTTTATTTATTTTTCCTTATAGCTTTGTGAAGCACCTTGAGATGACGTTTGTCTTTAAAGTGTGCTATATATATCAAATGTATTATTATTATGATTATTATTATTTATGCCGGATTTGACTCACTATAATCAGATATATTTCAAACATATTTTTCAGTACATGTGCCGCCAGCTCTACCAAAGACACTTTTAGATTATGATGCATATTTTTGAACATGAACTCCTGATAAAGGGAACAATGATCATACTTTACCCTGACAGGCCATCAATATTAGTTCCTCCTATTCAGACCTAACAAATAGTGCAGCAAAGTTTTAAACTTGGTATATTCATTAAGTTTTGTTTTTTAAATACTGTGTTAGAATGTAAATAATTCACTCAATTGCCAAACTTTCATTTATTCTTGAGGTATTTTTTATTAGAACTTTCTACTACATTTCAGAGAAAACTAATTGACTTGTTCCTCCAATACATTTATTGCCAGCTTTAGCTTTTTTTTTTTTAAATGAAGTATTATAAATAAATAAAAACATGAAGATTTTATAAAATGTGTTTACTTATTAACTACAGGACAGTTAATACAGGTACAGCTGAAGCATTTAGATGATTAACCAATAAGTAATTTGACTTTCTTTTGATGTCATGTAAACCATTTAAAAAAAATGTATTAACATTTCATGATATAATATGTAATAGCTTACACAGGGGTTATTGTTCTGCAATTTATCATTTTACTTCAGTATCATTTTAAATGCAGCACTTTCGTTTTACTAGGTAAACATATCTGAATACCTTTTCAACTCTGATTGCATATTGTTTATTACATCATAATGAGATAAGTCTTTATAGTAAGGGGTTTTGCCAAACACTAAAGCATATATATTGTGCCGGAAGCTCAAAAAATCCTGATCAGGTTTATTGGGATCCTAAAATGTGTAGTAAATTCCAACCCCCCCCCCCCC
>NW_011344034.1:54217-56312 GCF_000735185.1 Notothenia coriiceps
AATCTCTTCTGCTACGAAAACAATGGATTGCAGCTTTAGCCTTTCAAACAAAATTACATATTGAAACTTTGTCCCCAATTATACTATTCAGTCAATTCGTTTCATTTCCTATTATACAGATTGTGTTTCTTTAAATTATAATGTCATCAAAAGTTAGTTATCATTCCTCCCCGTCACACTGTGAGGATAACAAACGTAACTCTCAGACGTTGTCAGTGGTAGCTGTGTTCTCAGGTTCCCTCTGTTGGTCTGGGCTGCATGCCTGCACCCTGCAGTTTGGGTGGTTGAGGTCATCCTGGCAGGAGGCCTCCTGTCAGCAGCACCTCTGGAGGTCTGGGAGTGCTTTGGGTCGAGCCCAGCACACAGCGAGCAGCACGTCTGTGTTGTCTCCAGCTCCATCGTGCCGGGATCGTTTTACTGATAAAATCAGAGGAGAGAGTTTTCCTTTACCCTGATTGGCCGGGGCTCGGTGGAGCTGACATGACTTTGGCTTTTCTGAAACACTAGCTTAGTCTTGTCACAAATCACAGCGCTGCTCACTGTAGGTGGTTTTACTGCTCTCTGGCAGCGGCGCTCCCTGAGGGCCAGCTACTGTAGGATCAGCATCTTGGCAGGCCTGACACTAACTGATGGAGGAAGTGTGTACGGGCCAGTGGTAGTAAGTAAAAGAAGATTAAAAGGGTGATTACAAGATCCTAAATGGGTGCTTTGTTTGAAAACCATCACACTGAGAGCCTGACCTCTGAAGGACCTACATTTGCAGATGGATGTTTTTTTGGGTGGAAATTAGGGCTTAACCACAACTGAGTCTTTTCTTTCTCCCCCCCCCTTTAGCTCCACGGGTACATGGAGAGCGAGCCCCTGACCCTGCAGCTGTTTATTGGCACAGCTGACGACAGGCTGCTGCGGCCCCACGCCTTCTACCAGGTCCACCGCATCACCGGGAAGACGGTGTCCACCCCGAGCCACGAGGCCCTGCACACCAACACCAAGATCCTGGAGATCCCCCTGCTGCCGGAGAACAACATGCGGGCCATGTGAGTGTCACAGGGAGATTTCCTATTCAGAGGTTCAAATATCCGAATCAAATGTTGACAGTCGGTGTGGACCGGAATTAGTGTTTGTTTTACGTCTCCCAAATCAAGTCTCAAGTAATTAAACATTTGTCTTCAATGTTGAGTCTCGAACGAAGAATTGACATGGACTTGCCCCAAAGGACTTGTATAAAGATATTCAGAGCCGTTTTCCTTGGAACTCTGGGGCCGTATTCACAAAGGATCTTAGGGCTAAAAGTAGCTCCTAACTGGCGAATTTAGGAGAAACTCCTAAACATAATGGGCGTGTCAGTCTTAAGTTTAGGACTCCTAATTTTATTCACTAAGAGCAATTCACAAAGTATTTTAGGCCTAAAAGTAGCACCTAAGTCTGGGAGAGCTTAAAAGTCCTCGAGAGGACTCCTAACTCAGTAAGACCTATTCACAAAGAATCTGAAAATGGCTGCGAGACGAAATGTTTTGGAGACAATGGAAGACTTCCATTGTCTCCAAAACATTTCGTCTCGCAGCCATTTTCAGATTCTTTGTGAATAGGTCTTACTGAGTTAGGAGTCCTCTCGAGGACTTTTAAGCTCNTCAGTTAAAGTAAAGTCATAGAATTGGAGTTTAGAAACAGTGATGAATATGTTTGCAAAGCAGCTGCTTCAGATGTTCACATGGCAGGAGTTATTTTATAATCTTTTGGGAATTGAAGGTAAGTTTCAAGCCATTTTAGACAGGGCATGTCCAAGTTATGACACGGTGAGGACTTTGAAAGGAAGATGTTCAGATACTTTTTTTGGTTTTGTGGGTGTGGATTGATCACAAATGACTTTAAACTTGATGTGGACTTGCCTGAAAGACTGACATACAACTCTAGATGTTTTAGGAGATTACTTTTTTTACTCAACTAAACTAAATCCCTTTTCACACATGCATTTCAACCACAAAATGATCAAGAAAGTAGCCAGTGGAGCTGTAGCTGAGGAGCAAGAGACCCAGTAACGAGTCAGGGTGTTGGATAGAGCCCATGTGTGAATATGATGTTGTTTGTTTTAACG
>NW_011344034.1:56355-62003 GCF_000735185.1 Notothenia coriiceps
GCTCATTGGATAATAGTTTGCAGGGTGCTTTTAATTGCCTCCTCGATTTAATGCAATTTACGTATTTTTATTGTTTGCTCTCTCTCTCTTTAACGTGCATATACAACGTCATTATCGTGGTCTGCACAAACTTGTCATCATGCGTGTATTCTGCTAACTGCACTGTCCATAACTATTTGATAGGAATACATTTCTAGCCTAGGCTATTTCCTTGTTTTTCGGTGATTTAGTGGGCTCGTTTGTGGGATGTTGCGGATGAGTTTCAGCGAGACCGCCTGCTCTGAACAACCAATCACCGACCGCTTCTAAACTCATGCACGAGAATCGACGTCATCCATAGCAACGGCGCGTCACTCTTAGTTCACTCTTAGTGATTTATCCTTAGTATGAGTAGGTCTCAGCGGCTTTGTGAATAACTTTTAAGAAAAAATTCCTACGTAAAATGTTTTAGCGCGAGTTAGGAGCACTCCTAGCGGTAAGATAAAATGCCTTGTGAATACGGCCCCTGGACAATAACCAATTCAGGTGGAGGGTGCAGGAGGCAGGACATGTCAGGGAGCTCTCTGTCTGAGCTGCAGCCTGCTAGCATCAGCACTTTCTCTGCGATTTAATGGATGTAACACATAAGCTCCCGTTATACAACGACTTCACCTCAGGATACGGTTTCTCTCTCCTCACGCCTCAGAGTTCTTACAGTGAAGGCTCTGGGATTTGTGGGAGATTTATTCGTTACGACATGCTCTCCAGTGTGACATATACAGTAGATGTTTTATTATGTGGTATAGAAACAGGCCCTATTATATGTCTGAAACAGTAACTCACGACGACGTGCTTTAAATTAAATCATTAATCTAAATCAGTTAGCTAATATGTAGCCATTTTGGTCAGCTGGGTATGACTCCAATTATTACTCAATAAATGAAATGATAGCGTTGAATTCTGCCATACTTCTTGGTATCGTCCCTCTTTTTTTGTTATATTTAGTGTTTTGCTCTCAGCTCTACAGCGTGGGCGTAGAGCTGAACAGCTGTGGTCTTTCACATCAACACCTGATTACTTCTCCAGTGTAGCAGGCCCTGGTTTCTGTAGCAAAGAATGTTAGGGATGGTTCAAATGTGTGTAAAAGTTGACATTAACGGCTTCGTGGAATGCAGCATCAAGTAGCACAGAGATGGAAAAGCCAGAAACTGTTATGAAGGGTATTTTAAAGTAAGAAAAAGATTGAGATGAGTGCAGATAGAAAAATAGGTTTTTTTAAGTGTCTGATGAAGACTCTGACACTGTGAAAGAAATCATCACAGCTTTAAGATTTGTAGACGGGCAACAGTATTTCAGTCTCTTGTGGGTCATAACAAAGGTATTACGTGATGAATGTTCCCAGCAATTTGTTTCTATAAAGTTTGAATATCACCCAAGAGTGGATGCACTGAGGTGTAAAAGCTCTTTCGGGGCTGGGGGTGTTAATCTTCTGTTGACATGGCTGCAGCCTCTGTATTGATGGAGTGGAAATGCATTTTTGTGGCTGCAATGCTGTATAAATCACATCCCGATGAACTGTGAACACATGAAAATCGTTGATGCATGTGATTTTTTGGCTCGTGGCAAACTCTTTATCTTTTGTCTTCAACAGAATCGACTGCGCTGGGATCTTGAAGCTGCGTAATTCGGACATTGAGCTGAGGAAGGGAGAGACTGACATTGGACGCAAGAACACTCGTGTGCGGATGGTGTTCAGAGTCCACATCAACCAGAACACCGGCAGAACCGTGTCCCTGCAGGCCTCCTCCAACCCCATAGAGTGCTGTGAGTACATTTCATATTTGTATTTAATCGTTTATTTGGCAGGGGAAATGCACAGTAAGGAACACTTAAAACATTAAAATGTATGAAGCGTAACAGTGCCAGATTTAGCTTTGAGCTCATTCCCATCCGCAGTCCCTCACATAAAACATTTAAGAAGTTTGCATTTTACAAACATAGCAAAAACAATATACATGATGTGCAAAAGAGCAAGAGCAGCATACACAATTATTTATGACATGGTAATACAATGCAGCAGCAACGACATATAAAGTGCAAGAGGAGATACCCCTGTATTAAAGTGCATTTAGCGGTGATTGCACTTCTGTTTGTTTCTAAACCATTCTTTGAGTTGACCTTTAAAGCTATTGAGAGTGAGACAATCCCATATCTCAGTTGGGAGGCTGATCCACGATGAGCTGCCTTTAATGGAAAGTACATTTTGTCCAAAAGTGGTCCGTCTGCGGTGGACTTCACATCTCCTCTGGTTTCTGACCTAGTGCAGCATCCAGTGTGTTTTCTGTGGATTAATTCCCCTAAGGGAGGGGGGGGGCAGTCCATGTAAACATTTATAAATAAAGCAAATACTTTTAAAAGACTTCAAATTGTCAAAACTCAAGAAATTTTGTTTTTCAAGGATGGTACAGTGGTGGTATGAATATGTCTTTCTGTCAAACACCTTGATAGCTCTCTTGAACAGCTGTTCTATGGGTTTCTGGTGTGTGGCACAAGCAAACGACCAGTTTGTAAAACAGTATTCAATGTGGGATAGAATCATACAGTGGAGGTATGACTTTGCAGCATTGACAGTTAAGAAAGGTCTAATTTGTTTAAAATGTTGCAAGTTGAATTTAATAGTATTGGATACTTTCTTAATATGTTTCTTAAAAGTCAAGTTCGAGTACAGTATGACTCCAAGATACTTGAAGTGGGAGAAGTTCTAATTCTGCTCCGTTTAAAAACACGTTGGATCCTTCGATTTTGACTGGTCGTTTACTGAACATCATGCATACTGTTTTTTGGCATTTAACTGTAAGCAAATGTTGTTCAGTTTACATATCGCCTTAACTCCTCAGTCTTTTCATTTTGTGCTTAATAGGGTATTTAATTGACTTACGACTTACCTACAAGGTGGTCAGGACCCCTGTATGGGGTTGAAAGATGATCTGAAGTATATAAAAGTAAAAAAACATTACCACAAAACTTAATATTCTTCAATACTTTATAGTTTTCTCTTAAATTATTTTCAGATGTATTATGCTCCCCGCAGGATGAACAGTAAACACTTTGCTGATGTTTTTTTTATCTATCATTATGTTAAATTGTTCATTTTTTGCAATTCTTTGGTTTATGAAAGAATACCTACAAAAACCCTCTAATTCCCATCAGCCTCAGCTGTAATGTGTTAATTATTTCAGTGCTTCGATAACTAATTAATTCTTATGGGCCATGGACACATTTCTGATCTCCAAATACAGCGAGTACAGATACAGATACAAAATTTACAAATCATATTTATATATATAAATATTTTGTTATAAATATTTGATTCATTTAGAAAGTAGCTCGATACAGTCATGTGCAGCTAGCTTCTGCTCACCCTGCAGTGGTTTATTTCACAAATAATTACCTGTGTGCTGTACATTATGCTAGCATCCTAAGCTAAAATAGGGAACATGATAAACAATACCATAACATCAGTCTGTTAGCATTGTCATTGTGAACATGTTAGAGCATTTAGATTGAATCATCACTGTTGCTAAGTGTAGCCTAACACAGCTGTTAGCAAGCATGTAGTAGAATCTTACTATTTCCTTAGTAAAGACTAGATAGCATTTAGGCCGCTTATATTTACCCAAATTCAACAACAACAAAAAAGAAAACATCAAGATTTCAGAAAACCCTCAAAGGCACATGACACAAGGATTGGCAACTAGAAGTTTCTCAATTTAAAAAAAACACTCAACAAAAGGTTTTGGAACTAGATATATCAATTAGCCAATAGTGTCACTCATTTATAAAATGTAAAAGACGAAACGATTACTCTCTCAATCAAAAGACGAGCATTAGATTAACCCAAAGCCGTAATCATTCAATGCAGCACTCTAACAACTGGTGCATGTGATCGTGAGCTACATTTTAACTCACCAGTGCTCAATAAGCCCTATCGACCCTCGCGCTGCCCTGGAGTTGACCCCTGCTGGACCGGGACAAAGTCACTCTGATCTACCACTGTATGTGGTTCTGGCCCTGAGCGCTGCCATAGAGATTAAACCCTAGGAGGTAAATGAAAGACAGTAGTTAAACCATGATCTCAGCTCCTTCAAATAGACCATTGTTAGTTTCTGAACGGCTGCCACACAGCAATTGTTTTGACCCAAATTCTCTTTGTGCAAGAAACCGAAACAGAGAGATGTGGTAAAGATTGATGCTTTCCTAAAGCATACAATTAGAGTTGTATGCAAATCAAGAAGAACCAAATTACTTAAAGATGATTTTCATTTGAGAAAAGGATTCAGGTTCCCATTAAACCTCTATTTATGTATCCCGGGCGGTCACGATTAAATACAGCAATCCTTCACGATGACCCTAAACCTAAGACATTAGCATTACATTTAGACAGATAATGTTTGCAAATACTTAAAGAACTTCAACAAAAATGAAAAATTAGCAAAGACTGAGGAGCCAAAGTGAACAAGAGAGAAGTAAAACAAATACCAGGAGCGGTAAGATAGTTATATGCCAGACAAAACATCCACCATATTTGAGGAAAACACACATAAACACAACATGGAGCCTGTCTTTACTTAGAGGCAACTCATTCTAACACAAAGAGGTGGAGGTTTACTGCGGTCCAGACTGAGAGAGCTGTCTAGGTAGTGATTCAGCCTCAGCCTGGATGCTCAGGTCTGCATGGGGAGTGGGTGTGTATTACTGAATGCTGAGACTTCTCTTCCTCCTCCCACAGCCCAGAGATCGGCCCAGGAGCTGCCTCTGGTGGATAAACGGAGCCTGGAGACGTGTCCTGCCCTTGGGGGCGAGAGGATGCGAATCGACGGACACAACTTCCAGCACGACTCCAAGGTGGTGTTCGTGGAGAAGGCTCAAGGTAAAACAGGAGGAGTTCTGGACTCTTAGTACAGCTGTGTGTCTCCCTCTCCCTTATTGGAGAAACCCCAGCACTGCCTCCGCCTCTTCTCTCCCCCCGCCGTCAAAATATCCTCCGTCCTGCCAAAGAGCCACATGTGGTGCACATTAATGCGCTGTATTTTTAACCCAGCAGATTTACATTTGCAGAAGTTTCCATTGCCTGTTCAGCAGAGGAATGGATCACCAATGCAGTGTGTATGCGTGCGTGGATGTGTGTGTGGACGCACGCACTTTTGTGTGCGCCATGCGTCATTATTTGTTTGTCATTTTTTTACTTTAAGCCGTTTTGGTTTGGAGGCACAGGGGACTGCCGCCAGATGTCGATGCGTGGAGGTTTACCAACTGCAATTTCCTTGATTAGCCTCAGCAAAGCAACGTGAGCCACAGTGTATGCCGGGGCTGAGCCATGTAAACACATGTGATCCTATCTGCCCGGTGACTCATAAAAAAAAGAGGGAAGCCTTTTCATTGTTCCACCTGTGAAAGGAAGAATTCAAGGCTGTCCTAGCACAGAGACCCCCTACCCCCTCCAGCGCTGTACAATGGAGAAGTGAGATTGTTTTTCATAACAAGAAGTGATTGGATCAGCGGAGGCACCTTTGATTAACCCTGATCCTTCCTGAGAGGCAGGGCCGGTTTTTGGCATGGGCGACATAGGCGGTCGCCTAGGACGCCAGATCTGGGGGGGGGGCGGGATA
>NW_011344034.1:62048-62675 GCF_000735185.1 Notothenia coriiceps
TTGCTGGCTCACACAAACCAAAATGACAGGAATCATCATGTACTTTACTAAAGTTTGGACAAAAATAAATAGGTAATTAATATTTTCCTCACGGAACTTGTATACACAAATGTATTTAACACTAGTTTTACAAACTCTGGGTGACTCTATTGAATCATGATTTCACTTGATAGATTTCTGAGAATGGAGTGACTCGGAGAGTCAGACTGTCCTTCTCGAGAGGAGGTGGACAACACAATCTTTGAGAAGAAGAATATAGGCAATGACACGATCAGTATCAAAAACAAAAAGACGCCCATGGCCACGCCGGGGAGAGAGAGTGTGCGGTAGAGAGGTGCCGTAGCGAGCGTCAAACCGTAACACTCCGACGCCCGCGGTCTTATTCGTTTGTAGGGGGTGAAAGTAGTGAATGTCGTGGGCTCAGCATGTCCCGTTCTACATTCCTGGCGCCCCGTGTTGTGTGGTGTGTGTGTTGTGTGTGTTTGTGTGTGTGTGTGTGTGGGGTGTTGTGTGTGGTGTGTGTGTGGTACTAACATGAAACAATGAAGAGACACACTCTATCAAATAACGTAAACAGATAGTTAGGAGATGTAGTCGACACCACACCTACACTTTTCCCACACTAAT
>NW_011344034.1:62702-71765 GCF_000735185.1 Notothenia coriiceps
ATAAATAAATGTTAACTAGGTAAAATAATATATGAATGAACAACAAAAATAAAAAAAAGTTACATTTATTTGTTATTTGCTATGGTAGGTGATTGGTTATGTTCACATACTTATTTGATTATTAAATAAGTGTTTTAGAGTTGTACCCCCTAGATCTAGGGCACCAGCTAAAATCTTGCCTAGGGCAGCAAATTGGCTAGAACCGGCCCTGCTGAGAGGAGTGTTTGAGTTGTATGTCCTGAAGCTGCTCTGGAGACAACAACAATGTCACTGGTTGGATTGAACTTCAGTTATAAGGAGAAAAAAGCCTAATTTTTACAGTACAAGTTAGCCAGCTAGCAAAAATAAAGTTCTGGTTTCAATTTAAAGCAAAAAGGAAGCTAGCTTATTAGCATTACTAGTTGGCCTCCTGCTGATCATATTTTTAAATGTTGACTTTATGCTACAGTATGCTAACTAATCATTTAATTATTTTTGTGTTTTTAAGTTGATTTTGCCATATTTTAAAAAAAAGTTAACTTGGCTACTCTAGCTATGTTATGCTAGCTTTACCTTAAAAATCAGATCATTAGTAAAGCTAAGTTTTAAGCTAATACAATGTTGTTTTGTTGTGCATTTTCCACTACTCACTTACAGGATGCATGAGCAAGATCAAATATTTCTCATGATCAGTACAAGGAAATTCTTAATATAAGATCATTTCTTATTTAATTTAAACTATGTAATTAAACATGCTTCCATTATTAATCTCAACTAAATAGTAGTAAAGGAAAGAATATCCATTTAACTCATAAAACTTTTCATTAAAAAATGCAAATAATTTTTCAAAATTCAGCATTTCAAAATGTTTGACGAATTAATCTGGTGATAATAATTTATATCATATCATAATATTAAGAATACAAATTAAAACAGCCTTGGTGAGGAAGACCATGAGGTGCTATACTGTAAAATGTTCATTCTGAAAAAAATAATAATAAATGGAGGTCAAGATTTATTTTTGTCAAACTGCTTTTTCCAAAGTCCAGAAAAACACTTTGTTTATACTCTTTTACCATTTCAGATTTTTCACATTCTCCCAAGTCTGACCGTGCTGATTACTTTTGCATGATCCTCTTAAATGTAAACCCTAACCCTAACCTAACCAAGGAATTTACCTCTGCCTCTTTGAAAATAAATCAATGAATTGGGTAATTAGTTTCGTAAGCAGAAAGAGAGTAATGATCAGATGTAAATACTGTCAGTACCAGTTGTCTGGTTCCGTTTTGTTCTGAATCTGACTGACTTTCGAGCCGGCTCTGGACTGATGCTGATGGGTGTGCTTCTTGCTTTTGAGGAGGGTTTCCCCCGCGTCTGGCTCCGGCATCAGATTCCCGGGCAATCCTACCATGGAAACACCCTTAAGCCAGGCTTCCACTACACTGCCCCCCCCCCTTTTCCTCAACCCTTCCACATCTCTACCCAAGCTGCCTCTGTGCCACCAGTTCATTAATTATGCTCCCTATGGATCATGCTAGGTCTTGGTATCTGTATAAATAGAGCGGTGAATAGGTACAGTAGACAATTAGAGGCATCAGTCGTCTCTGGGGTGAAATGGCTTCATTGGGAGATACGTTTTGGGGAGATACAAAACAACTTTTGTGTATCCTATATTCAGAATATTTTCATCCCTTTACCTCAGAGTGATTTCAAACATACAGTAGAACTGAAGCGTTAACATCAATCAATCATCCCCCCAAAGCCACCAGAGTTCATTAAAAGAAATCAGTTTTGAAACATCCAAGAACACAGTGGTTGTTGTTCTACCGCTGCCTCAATCTGTTACTTTGTTTGTGTTATTGTTTGACTTTTGGTTGGTTCAGATTCACCCAGGTCACAAAATAACACAAGCTAACTAACTTATTGAAGCAGTGGTGGACCAGCAACTCCTGCGTCTTGTGAGCTAAAATTATGTTTTTTTTAATGGAGTCTGGTGCTTCTTGAATGTAGACTGTACTCCAGCTCACGGAAACCTAAAGCGGTAAAAAAGTGATACATTTAGCATACACTTACAGTAAATGCATATATTATTTTTGTTAACTTAAGCTGATCAATTATCCAATCTTGGGTTGTTTTGACCTACAGTACATCTACTGTAAATCATATACTGACTACGGAAAGGTACCTCATACAACCCCACTCAAAACATCCTAATTATCCCTTTATTATGCTTTCTTGTTATTTTATTCGTGCCAAAGCAGAGCTCTGGGAAACACTTTAACGATCAACTCATAAACCCTGATTGGTTGATGTTGTTGCCACAAAGAACTTAGGGTATTTAATTTTACCGATTTATTATTTTCCTGACAATTATTCAATAAAGCACTCTCGCAAAGTAGCATTCATGAAGCTGCGGTAACAGAACGTGTGGGCGTTGACATATTGTGTGTTTGTATGTGACCCCAACCTATAGCATGTGTGTGTGTGTCAAACAAACTGAAGCATTTTTATTTTGCTTTCTGTTTTTGTGTCCGATCTACATTACATTATTTTTAGTAAGAGATAGTGACACTGGGGCACTTTATAAGTACTTCTCATTCATGTTTTCGAGTGTGTTATGTTGCTATACTGTATGACTCACGAAGAAGGAAACCCCTGCTTCCCCCCATAGAGACAAACTCTGTCACATGTTCCTGTGTCTCAGCACAACATCTAACAACAGTAACAGCTCTGCTCGATCACGCCCCCCTGAGCCTCCCATGTCCCGCCTCAGTAGAAATATTCCAGATAGGATCAGTTCAGTTGTCACTCCTGGTTACAGCCAATCTGTCATCAGAGATTATGGTACGGCCTGAGCGCTGCAGACATCAGCCTGTAATCCAAACCTCACTCAATCTCACCTTGCTTTCATTTGCCCCGGCCTGTCCAGAAGATGATGCCTCTGATAAGTACCACTCACTCCATTTGTAAAATTAGGTCCTCCTGTCCTTTATTCACTTCTGTTTTTTTTGTTTGGTGTCTTAGGTTCACAGATATAATGTATTGGCTTAAAAAGGCTAAACGTGCCAAAGTTCTAAAATAATAATAATTGAAAGGCAGAGTGTTTTCAAAACATACAAAGGCTACTCAAGCAGGCACGAGCGTGTATCCTCAAAAATCTGAAATGTTCAAGAATAAAACAGCCCTGCTCTTATCTTTGTGACAATGCATTATTCTAGCTGATCGATTATGGTTTGTTTAGTTGAACAGGCAGGAAAATGTCTATCTTAAAATGTCTAAATCACCAAATTTGACAATTGGAGTATTGATGATAATTTGGAAAATGTATTACCATAGCATTTCCTAGCAAGAGTATTATACAGTGTTTATAATTAGTGTAGGCTTAGTAGAGGACATTATAGGATTGCACTGAAGTGAGTAAATGAAACACATAAATTAAGTAAACAAAACTAGACTAGAAACATATGTAACTGTAACAAATGTAGCCTAAAGCTCTACTTACTAGCTTTCGACTGCATCTCAAGGTCGTCATTTAGCAAGTGGAGCAAAACGGAAGCATTTTTCCTCAAATGTAAATCCATGTTAAGTTAAGTTCTCAAAACGGTACATGTTAGAGAAGAATAACCCTCATTGTCCAGCCACTTGGCAGCAATCAAGTTATAATAGGTATTTTTGTGTAGTTGTACTATTATGTTTAAGATGATGGAGTTCCTTATTTATGTTCCTGTTTTGTCTGTCTTCAATACTAGTGTTTGTCACCTAGCTACTTATAGGTTAATAATGACTGATTAGTGAGTGTACTCACTCTTGGTTCAAACCAGTAAAAACACATGGTGTGCATTACAGGAGACACAGGATTTGAAGAGGTTTATAAAAAACGTATTTTGATGTAGATTACATCACTATTCAAAAAAGGAAATGAGAATAGCAGCCTTCACAATATGAGTGTTACTTTAGTACAATGGTGGTGTTTTGTTTTTATTAACAAATATCTGCATATAAATGCAAATCTGTAGGTAACAGGAATTTGGGATAGGAGGGTTTCCGCTTGGTTGTCCATGTAATATTGATCATGTATGAGTGGGTTTGGCTGAATGCAGGTAACAAACTGTGTAGAGAGAAAAGAGGGAGAGAGGAAGCATTGGCAGAAATCCAATAACATCTGTTATTTTAAGACGACAATCTGGCTTTTCATTAGCTTTAAAGTATCTTTTAAACTGGCAAATTGAGTAAAGTAATTGACGCATCTCAAGTTGTTCATTAAACTATAAACGATGAAATCAATTATCTGCTGGTTACACCGGAACCCCATACATATTGGGTTTTGCACCAAGAGGCTTGTTGTCGCCAATGGGCCCGATATTGGTGCCTCTGCTTCAGAAGTATGCAGTTATCTGAAAATAATGCATACCTTCCAGTCAATAGAATTCAGGTCCTCCCTAATACGTTACGGCCATGGTGCAAAGTGTTTCGGTTTGCATGATCTACTTTTGGGTATTGCCTCTTTCTACTGTCTTTTCAAGTCTATTTAAAATGTTTTGTTTTCTGCTCCCCAAACCATAATTGACATAAGCTTAAGTTGGAAAAGAGGACTTCACATCTGGCCTGTTGCTCTGAACACCTGCCTTCTCTCCTGCAACGTCTTGCTGTGAATAACCCTTTTCCTGCTCCATCAAACCCCCTCAGTTCAGCTACAGCGGGGGTCTTTTTTTGTGACTCATTCTGCCCACCTGTCCGTCCTTTCCTCAGCTGATGAGTTGGAGCGTCTTAGGAAGAAGAAAGCTTGGCGAGTTTTCCTTAACTGACCGGAAGACACCAACAATTGTGCCTAATTATGATTGGCCAGAGCAACCACACAAGAAACAGGAACCTGAAAATTGAACTTGGAGAGGATTATCCTTCTGCAGGGCTGCCAGATGGTGTCTGGAATTACCTTTAGAAAATTACAGATAACCATCCTCCTTTAAGCCCCATGAGAGCTGTGAGCAGGATGACCGCAATGTATCAGCAGATGCTGTTTCTAACATGTGGCGGCTCCTTTAGCTCTGCTAGCTTTGAGCAGTGGTTTGGTTTGGAGGGAAGGGCGGTCAACAAGCTTCAGTTTCATTGAATTCATAAAAACAATGACTTCCACTCAAAGCCGTTCGGTGGTTTGGCTGCCTATGACACTTCTGGGAACAATGACTGTTTTCATAAACAAATCAATTAAAGATGCATAAACAGAGGGGATTAGGTTTTCATAAATTACAGTGCATGGTACATAAAAATGGAAAGACCGCTTGAGAAACTCCAGAGATGATTTCTTGATGAAAGCTTTGCCCAGCGTTCGGATGACGTTGGGCAGCGACAGGCACCAGAGTGAAGCCAGGGTCTGGTTATCCTCTGCTGCCATTTATCAGCTCGGGCCTAGGCTCACACCTTCCAGAGTTGCAACCTCTTGCATGGAGCTTCAAAATCCCCACGTGTTTTCAGAGGCGGGAGGAAGGAAGAAGTCTCAGTCATCAGTCAGAGGACAAGGGAACTCTTTGAGCATGGGTAGAGCATGTGTTTATATTTACTGTACGTTATGAGGGCTTGGGCACACGCCACCCTGCTGTTTCACTCTGGGCACCGGCGCTTTACTCCACCCAGCCCCAATTAAGGAGCACAAGGAGCTGTTTGATTCCCTTTATAAATCCAACATGACAAATAAGCGTATTGTATATTGTTTGATCCCCATGGCTCTGTACAGCACACTGCCGCTGCGCCATTGACGGCTCTGTGTTATGTCTGTTCTGAGAAAGTAATGATTTGTATTGACCATCGCTAACGAAATGTGAATCGCAAGACTTCTGCGAGGTTGGGACGCAGCCAATGCCAGAAGAGCTTGGGCGTTGTGAGAGTTGGAGAGGGGTACTGGGTTTATATGGTGGTTTTGGGGGGAGAGGTTTTAGGCTGAGTTGTTTAACTTAGACAATATTGGAAATGATCCAGCACAGTGGGCCAGGGAGTTAGAAACCATATTGAGCTGGAGAGCTAAGGGTTTTTCATTGCAGGCGTTGTGCAGATGGTGCCCTATAACTCTGGAACATTCTGCGGTTATCAATTACATTCTGTGGTTATCAATTATCCGGTACGCTCTTTTTCAAAACAAAGGCATCCCACGCGTTCAGAGCTCTTTCTTTTTGATACGTTTCCTGGCAGTACAGAGCACAGAAAACAGAAAAGTGCTACATTAGATGTTTCTATCTCTGTGATGAAAAATGATGTGAGTCAGAGAAAGAGAAGCAGACAGGGAGAAGCAGAGAGAGACAGAGGGAGATCTGAACAACATGTTCACCTCCTGTGGATCCAAATCGGCGGGGAAGGCTCCCCTTCTGGAGACGTTCCCGAAGTAAAGAGAGGCACAGAGCAGGAGGGAACAGAAAAACAGACATTTTTTAGAGAAAGAACTTCTTTCATAGAGGAAAGAATATTATTATTGGTTGAGCTAAGAGTTTATTTTCTGCTCTGAACCCAAACGAATATATGTTCGAAGTAGTAAGAAGGAGCATTTCTTCCTTGAGAATATGCCTTTACAACACAAAGAGAAAACCACGATTGGATTCTTTATGAAGCGTATCCTGTACAACTTCCTTCAAGCCGATCTTTTTTTCATTTCTATTGTTTACACACAGGCTTCCTGCTACATGGTTTGCGAATGTTCTGTTTGATTCATGCTTCCACACACCGTTGGGTATTTTCTTGCTCGCCAGATGTCGTAAACCTATCCCGATTGATGGGCTGCCCAGGAAATATATAATTTTCATTTTATCTTGCTTCAAATTTTATTAATACAAATGTATTCAAACAAAGGTTTTTGTCATTATTTTTCGGTTTAAGGGTGTGGAATTTAGGTGCCCTCTCTGTTACCAGGAATACATACTTTCATGTCTTTTTCATTAGTTTGACACAAAGCCTTTTGTCTGTCTTCACCAATGTTTAATCAGCAAAGAAAATAATCTTTTCCATTTTCCAAATTGCCATTCCCGGGTCTCGTTACGAAGACACTTAAATGGTCAACTTTGACAATGTTGAATGTTTTAAAAAATGTGGCATTTAAACTAACTAAAAATGTACACAAATAAGTCATTTGAGTCATCATGTCTCAAGTCCAGTCACAACACAACTCAAGTCCATATCTCTGGCAGGTGCACTAAATAAGTGACCAATTTATTTACTCAAAAAAAGTCTGTAAACTTAAAAAAGAAAATAGTTTAGCTGACTGGCTAAATCAGCAGCTGAGCCCGTTCCCATTCAGTTCTACCCTTAAGTCTCTCATTAAAATGACAGCCCACTGTATCTCTGCTCCTTCTCTAAGCTTATTTTGTGCCTAAATTCCGGAGATCTGGCAACAAAACTGAGATTTTCCTCTGGTGCCGAGGGTTCCTTCTCTCTAAGGTGACACACATTTTATAACTTTCTTCTGGAGAGCAGCAGCAGCTCCAGAGCTGACAGACAGTGTGGGAAAATAAAGGAACGGGAGCAGGTTTCCTGTGTCTTCTCAGACCTAATAGGAGCTGTCACTGCCAAGCTGCACCTCCTCCAGCTGTGCCACCTCTCAAACTCTATACCCGTCCATCTGCGACGTGCTGTGTGCTCAATTCAAACGCTCCACTTATCAAACTGCAGCCTGTAAAAACACATATCTCACTTCATTTTCTACAAGTAAACGTGGCCACAGCTGACCTTTTCTTCTTCTTTTCTTCATAAACTGTGGCTTCCTTTCCACGTAAAGTCCTTTCGCAGTCTTTTTAGTGCCTTGTTAATGCGTCCAAAGAAACTGCAATGGTTTCCTTCTGTGTTGAATGAATTGGTAGTTTTACTCTGACACCTCACTGGGCAGGAAGACAAAAGTGTTTTCCAACAGAACACATGATGCCTCGTTTTTTACTGCCTAATGGGAAAACTACTATTTAACAATCATTATATGGGGATACCAGAACGATTCCTATGAGAACACAAGGAATTGGGAGTTTGAGAGTTGAGGCGAGTTTCCAGTCGTCCGGCTTTAATGAGTCCTGCAGCTGCTGCCGCATGCTGGGATTCCTCACTGCGATGAAGTCAAGGTTCCTCTCCACCAAAGATATCGCTCATCTCTTTGGTATGACTCGTTTTTTTTTAGGATTGCATTAGATTTCTCTCTCTGTCTGAGTGTTTTTCTGTCTCAGGTTTGCTAGACTATGAGCTCATGGCGGCGGGAGAGACGATACGTGGTGCGGCTGTTTAATTCATCACTGATGTAACAGATAATAATAATAACATCGCTCATGCCATCTCTTATTTTCTGATTTGTCATTTTCCTTTTTTTTCCAGATGGACACCACCTCTGGGAGACTGAGGCCAAGGTAGACAGAGACGTCTCGAAGGCTGTAAGTGATACACATGACACTCTTAACGTGACCAATCCGGTTTAATTTCAGAATTAAAGCAGTTGTTCTCAATTGAATCGATTGGTTTCTGAATCATAACCTACACAACTCCTACTTTGTATGGTCAAATCACTTTAAAGGGGCCCTACTATGCTCATTCTCAGGCTCACATTAGTGTTTTGTTTCTCTACTGTGTTATGTTTACCTGCTCTAATGTTCAAAAAGCTCTTTATTTCTCTCATACTGCCTCTTTTCACCCTCTGTCTGAAACCAGAGGCCTGTCTGCTATGATTGCTTAGCTGGCTGCCTCTGTTGTGATTGGTCAAGTGCTTAGATATGTCCCGCCCCTTAACCTGCTACGTACAATGTGTTGCAGTGCTATGTAACTCTCTAGTGTTACATAGTGATGTTGCTATGTTGTGGAAGTAAACAAAGGAGTCCAATGGGGTCACTTCAGGCAGGGTGGGAGTGAACAAACCATTTACCTGCACAAAAACATATATAACTGTATAATACATACAATAAATTACTATAAACTTTGCTTGAGATTAGAATGTATCACGCCCATATATATATATATATATATATATATATATATATATAATTAAATTAGCAGCCTCTAATGTAGTGACCACAATGCATGAAAGGTTTTTTTTTTTTTTTAAACCGTTGTAACTGAAAACAAATGTGCAAT
>NW_011344034.1:71786-75180 GCF_000735185.1 Notothenia coriiceps
TACAATAAATTACTATAAACTTTGCTTGAGATTAGAATGTATCACGCCCTATATATATATATATATATATATATATATATATATACTCCAATAGGCTGATAAGGTCCATGATGGCAGTGTTGTTGTTTAACATCGCACCATCATGATGTTTTACACATTTAATAGTTGTAAATCATGCATTCCTTAGGGCTGATTTGAGCATGGGATAGATGCTAGATAGACACACGCACAGCAGTGTAACTGGAATGTGACTGTAGATGTTCTCAGCCTCAAGGGGGAACAGCAGTGTTGTGTTTTTTAAAAGTGTTGAAAGGTTCTCAAAAGTTCACCCCTTCATCCTGTGGGAGTTTGTGCTGGGCAGTGTGTCATGTCTTGAACTGAGAGAAAGAGAGGGAGACAGAGAGAAAGAGGGGGAGACAGAGAGAAAGAGGGGGAGAAAGATAGAGGGATGTAGTGGTGTGTGTTTGGGAGATAGAGGAGGGGATACGAGGGTGTCTCTGTGTGAGGCGCTGCACCTGCTCTGTGTCTTCCATTACACACACATTCTCTCTCTCTCTCTCTCTCTCTCTCTCTCTCTCTCTCTCTCTCTCTCACGCACGCACGCACGCGCGCGCACACACACACACACACACACATATGGAGCTGATGAACGTGGTTGCTCCTGGCCTTCGATCTCCCTCAAACAGCAGGAAGCTTTGCTGGGGAAATAAACTGTCTGGACAATCCCCACTTTAATGTATTCATTGTGCAAATAACCATGGCTCTCCATAACCTCAGTTCATGGTCTCTCTGTGGCTCCCTGCTTTGGGATTAGAAACAGATTTTCAGATTTTATCCACAGCCTCCATTTTACACAACCTCAGGCTTTGGATTTAAACGAAAGAAGTGCAGTCCCAACCTCACATCTACAGAATAAATATGATGGCTACTATTATTTCTTTGCTCATGCTTAGCAGCAAATAGTCAACTGTTTGAATACAAGAATTCAATTCAAACAAAACAAAAACCTAATTGTGTTTCTCCCTTTTAAACCACAGAACATTAACTGTAATTCAATTTATGAATGTTTTAAAATATAATACAAAATAAGACCAGTTTCCTCCTGTAATGCATTTTTTTTATTAAGATAAAAACGCCTTATCTCTCTATCAGGTGGCAAATTAAGTGATTGAGCAGCACAAGAGACATACAGGCAGAGACACAAAAAGGGTTACAAAAAAGATCAAGGGAACTAGAACACTAACAAAGATGAAAAACAGTAAGATAAAAAACAAATAATCAAATAAAAAGGCTTCATGCAATGGACAATAACCTCTGCATTGTCTCTTTGTTACAAACAATATTAATTACTTTATTTTACTTTGTTGCAGAATTCGCTACTCATTGAAGTCCCTCCTTATCGGAACCAAAGACTCTCCACTCCGGTCCACGTCAACTTCTACGTCTGTAATGGCAAGAGGAAAAGAAGCCAGTACCAGCGCTTCACCTACGTCCCCGCCAATGGTACGCTCTCCTCCCCATACACATTTACTGCTGATTAAAGTGGAAGAATACAACTTTGCAACATTTCCTTAGCGAGGCTATGTTTTACTCAGAGCTGCCAACAAAACATTACACTTAACTTTTGCACAGAGACCTGAGTACACATTTTCTGTCTTTAGATTTTTGTTAGCAACAAGGCTGCTAGCAGCTAACGCTAATGTCCAAAGCAAGACACCAACTAAAACTGTGATGTCAGTGCTATAATGAAGGCAGAATAAACACCTTTATGAATCATTAAGTAGGCAGGTTTGTGCTTTAATGATCTAGCTTATTAGATCAAACGTTTTGAATCACTCCCCCTCTTCATCTTTTATCCTCTGTCAACGGGGCTCTTTTGGCGGGTATAGTTCAAACAGTTAACGTTACTCTACTTTTTCGATGCTTGTGGTTAGCTACTGTAAGGTGTTTTATTAAGTTGTAAGCTTTTTGATGAGTAGCCTCTTAGCAAAATGCTCCCAGGTAGGCAGTGATGCCATGTATGTGTCTAGGGCTTTTATTGTGAAAGGGAGATCCGGACATGGAAGGAGACAGAATTGCATTGTAAAGAGGCACTTTACAGGGCACCAATATACACTGATGACGTCATTATTCTACAGCCATTGCCTTCTGCAATCAATATTTTCTTCATAATGATGGAGCAAATTTCTTTTAGCTATTGCCACTTTAACTACAAATAATTCTATAGTCTTCTAGCAAATGTTGAATATCATGTTCATTTTGAGTCAAAGCCTGAAGCTGTTTCTCTTGTCTACCTAACTTACCTTTTGATGAAATTGCACAATATAAATAGGACTTTTTGAGCTGCCCCTCTATGGGACGTCCCAACTTGGGAAAGATTGTATTGTGATTGTCAGCCAATCCATAGCAGCCATAGCCTCTTTCAGTAAGGTTAGGAATTGGACTAAAATCTGGTAAAAACTAAAAACCAGTACTTCATGAACATTAAATTGCCGTACAAATGTGTGCCCAGAATAAGAGGGAACCCCCTCATTAACTCTAAGCCTTCAGCACATTGTCACTTATTCTTTTACTCCACCACTCTCCGTCTGCTCTTCGCATTTCGTATCCCAGACTAATTAGAAACATTTTAGCCAGCATTTTACATCTAAAGCCGAGAACAAACTGTTTGTATTCCCCCGTCTTGTGGTTTGCTTGGGAGGAACAAAGCAACGCTATTATTCCTTCATTGTAAAAAATTAAAATCTATAAAATCTGTTCTTTTCCGTACCTGTACACTGCAGCGAGTGAACTTACGAGGGCGGGAAGAGAGGCCTGGGAAACGTGTGTTATTTGAATAGAGAACCTGTTGCCAAGCTAAATATAAACACTGACCCACCAACTGAAATGTAAAAACCACTTGCTAATTACGCTTCGGGACTTGGAGAGAAAATCCAGTGGGTGGTTCAAAGCTGTGATTCAAGTGGACTGGACCAGCCCTGCGCGGGGGCGACGGAGTGCCCCGCTGTGAAAGTGGACCATTGTCCTCAGGATGCAGAGAGTGTGAGGGAGGGGGGAGTCTGGTCAGTGTCTCCTAAAGGGTGAGTCAGTACAGAGAGACATCCACATGAACTCTGTCTTCAGAAAGTCACCAAGAAAATGTTGAAAAGTCAACAGTGTTATATTAAAGTGGACCTATCATGCTATATTTGAATAATATAGAGTAGGAACATACCTATATAAGGCATATTTATACTTTTTATTTTTCAAAATACCAAACAGATCATGCATTTTAGCCATTCCTCATTTCACTCAATTTAACACTGTCTGTGCATGGGCTGATTCTGTGAGAACAGCACCATCTACAGGCCTGGCATATGTACTACAGCGTCTCCAGCGCTTTCGAACGGCAATG
>NW_011344034.1:75220-100058 GCF_000735185.1 Notothenia coriiceps
CACATTTGTAAATATTATTTTCCACTTGTTACCATTGCGAGTCTATTTTTATGCAGCTCTGCGTGATTTTGTGGTTACAATTCAGGCTAATACACTACCAGAGGTGAAATAAGCACACAGATATTGTACTTGAGTAAAAGTAGAAGTACTCAGGTCTTGTACTTGAGTAAAAGTAGAAGTACTCAGATCTTGTACTTGAGTAAAAGTAGAAGTACCAGAGTGTAGGAATACTCTGTTACAGTAAAAGTCCTGCATTCAAAATGTTCCTCAAGTAAAAGTAGAAAAGTATTCTCATCAAAATATAGTGAAAGTAGCGACAGTAAAAGTAGTCATTGTGCAGATTGGTCCATTGCAGAATAATATATATGATATGCTTTATAATGATTGATCATGAAAGTGTTATCAAAGGTGCAGCTAGTTTGAATGGCTTTGTATACTGCAGGGTAGCTTGTGGATTTACTCCAGGTGGAACTAAATTTCTGATTCAACACTTGATTAGATTTCACATCATTCATCCACATCTGTGAAGTAACTAAAGGTATTAAATACATGTAGTTGAGTAAAAGTACACCATTCACCTCTGAACTGTAGTGGAGTAGAAGTATAAAGTATCTTTAAATGGAATAACTCAAGTACAGTACAAGTACCTCAAAATTGTACTTAAGTACAGAACTTGAGTAAATGTACTTAGTTACTTTACACCTATGTGAGTACTTTAGATGTTACATACTCTTTTTGTATGCTGATACTTCTGTACTATGATAGTATAAAGTGTATTTCTATACTCTGTTACAGTCGTAAAACAGTACTGCTACACTTTGTCTACATCTCAATATTTTGTATAACCACTGGTAAAAGAAACACAGGTGGAACAAAAATCTATCTATTTTGCAATAATGAAATGTGAATGTATTTCACTTTTCCTGTTTTTCAAATCACATCACTTTCTTGCCGCAGCAGGTGTTACAACACAGCTCGTAGAAAAACAGCAGATTTATTTTGGGACATACACACACGGCTGATTTCCACACTCCGAAAACCCAGGGCCACGCTGCTTTTTGTGGCAACACAAACGTTTGCACTTCTTCTGTGCCCTTTCTGTGCATCTGCCCCCCCTCCACAGACACACTTCCTCCAAACAGCCAGGAATAGGGGTGCATGTGCTATTTTGGGACTGCGGTTTGCGTAGCCATCTCATCGCAGTTCAGAGGCTTCAGAGAGGCATCACACGTCTTAGTTTCACTCCTTTGAGTCTATTCATCCACTTAATCTGTAGGGTTAAAAATAACTTCTTCAAGAGACTTCCCTAGGCAAGCAAAGAGATGCAGATAAACAACAAACAATTAACAAAGTGCTTCAGTAAAATACAAGAAAAAAAAGTTAAAAGAAGAATAAAGTATGAGTTTTTATTGCCTCAGCTTTGCACATGAATCAAAATAAAATACTTTTTTTAACTGCAGGGGAAATCGTTTTTTTGTTACAGTTGCTCCATTTTAAATGAGAAAATCTAATAATTCTATTTATTTACCTAAGAAGTGACAGTAAGAATATGCAATAAAATAAAAATATAGATATTTAAATAAAAGAAATATTTTAAAGTAAAATGTCCCACAAAAAAAAGAGAAATATATATATTTATTTAAACCTAAAAATAACCTGCATCTGGGTCCTTCGCATGGGACCATTTGTCACATGGCACCCCCTCTGTCTCCCCCTTTGAACACTATCACCTCAATAATGTCACTGGTTGCCATTGCACGGTTTAAAAGGGTTTTGGCTGCTGATGGAGAACTGAGCACATGCTTCCTATTATAATCTAAACCAGCGTCACCACAAAAGAGAAGAAAAAACTGATCCAGTAACATGATGAAGCTCAGAGTCAGATTGGTGCTGTTGCTGTCTTGTAGCTGGACTAAAACGGTTGTTATATAAGATTAATGTCGTGTCAGATCTGCTGCAGACACATTTTACCACATTTTAAAACTTGGTGTCCAACATGTGTCTTCTGGAATCTGGACAGAAGGCCAAGTCGCTGGTGACTAATAACAGCCCGCCTCATTTCAACTCCACTACCCTCACACACCCTGGAGTTTCCATCTTGTCTTTTACATTTTTGGTTAAGGAAAGCAGCTTCACTTTTCCTCTCGGTCTAAATAAGTGCGCAATAATTTATTTTAAATGACCGAACGCTACTGAGCTGATATAAAGCTGCAGTTACAGCAACATATTTCATATCGTGCGTTTGGTGGATTTTAGCGCCAGAGCAGGATCCAAAGAAAATAGGCATTTTATTATAGAAGCAGCTGGATGCTTCTGGTGTTGATGACTCATCCCTTTTTTCCTGCTTTTTGTGAATTTTTTCAGCAGGGTGGGAGAGCTGGGGCGCAGACACAGAGTCTCATTGATGCGAGTGTTTGTTTGGCAGCATGTGTATCCTAGCCACAAACCCACTCTCTCGCTCACACACGGATGGAATATGTTTACTCATTTAGCTTCTCCTTCTTCTTCTCTCAGTTCCGACGATAAAGACGGAGCCGCACGACGACTACGACGGCCCTCTGGTGCATCAAAAGCCATATTTCCCCTCACAGGTCATGACCCCCATGGTGACCTCTGACCTCAGGCCGTGCGTGGTGGGCGGGGCTTACTCTGTCAGCCAGCAAAGATTGGCAGCCAAGCCCTCGTCCCTGCCTCCCTCCTCCTCCCCGAGCCCCAAACTGCAAGACCTGTCGCCCCCGCCTTTCTCCAAGTGCCTCCCTGGGGGTCCAGCTCACCAGCCCCCGGGCCAACAGTCCCCCGTCCCCCACGTCTCCATCATCCAGGAGACCCCCGGGCGCTACCAGCCCCCCATCCTCTACCCTCCCAGCAGTTGCTCCTCCTCCTCCTCCTCTTCCTCCTCCTCCTCCCCTCCCACCTCGCAGGCCTCCACCCCGACTGACGGCCCTTTCTCTCCGGCCCTGTGCTTGACCCCCGCCCCCCAGCCGGGGAGTGGCAACACCAGCCCGGCAGCGCAGCAGCACCCCAAGGTGCCACAGAGGGGGCGAGGCTCGCTGCAGGAGGACGGCAGCCCCCCCCCGCTGGCTGTCAGCATCAAACAGGAACCACAGGAGCTGGACCAGATGTACCTCGATGATGGTCAGTGAAATTATTTTTGATCAATAAACAAATGTAAGCCTTAGTTTCTAACACGGTGCTCAAAATGATAAATCAAACTACCCACTTAATAAATAAACAAAACTGTTTTATGGCCTCCAGCACAAATTGATCATAATATAAGTCCTGAGATATTTGATCAATATCATGCAGTATGACTCACCAATCACTTTGCAGGGAGTTGAAACTTAGATCCACATTTGGGATACTCCTACTATATTTATGGTTGATGGTTGATTACATGAGAACATTGATTCTCTAGCTGGTTAGCATAGTTTAGCATAAACAGGGAAAACAGCTCCTGGCTCAATCTCAAGGTAAGAACATCCCCCTAATAACACATCTAAAGCTCACAGATCAACACATTAGTGGTTAACCTGTACAGTCTTATAAAGGGTACGAAAAACAGTATGGGTTATCAGCAGGGTATCTAACGTTTATCAAAAATTAAAGATAAATATTTACACAAAATATACAAGGTACAGTACAGTATAAGTACAGTTAAAAATAAAATACTGGGATAAATAAAATATATGCTGTAATGGAATTTATGGTGGAGAAAAAGTGTTACTTAGAGAGAGTTAGGGTTTATGATATTAACAAGATTTGCTCAGTTGATGTGCAGTAATATAATCCATAGTGTCTCTATACTGTATGGAGGGGGTAAGTGGGGTTTCTAGACAGGTAGCAGATGGTAAGAAACACAATTTCAACTCATTTGACCTGAGAAGGCGGATTACAGTAGATGATAATGCCGTTAAACTGGAAACAGAATTCAGCCAAGATAGTTATACTCTTCAGTAAGTGTTTCTGTTGGATAGCACGCTCACTTGTCTTTATTGTGAAACCATGATAGTACTGTTTGTGTCAGTTACAGGCCACTGTGGGAGGAGTAGATTTATGTGAAAGTGAAACTGTACCAAAAGGTTTATCACTGCTGTTGGGTGTCTTGAATTCCATTTCTTTACGAATTCTATATCTTTTGTGGTACTACTTTCCCCTTAGAGCTTTCTTCGTCTGTATTTCTGAGGTTATTGCCTGAAAGGAACCTGGTGGTCTAGTGTTTGATATATCTGGCTTCAGACCCTGCAACGAGACAAGCCTGCCTGAAGCTCCCTGATCATGAATTCAGTTTTTTGTGAGCCCCTATTCATCTCACAGAACCAACATTATGATCTCACTGCTCTGGCCCTCTCTCTCACCGCTGAGGCTCTGCGCTGAAATAAATTGGATAAATGATCTTCCTCAGGGTAAGAAGAAACAGTCCTTGGCTGTGTGTCCTGTAGAGAAAAGGAGTGCAGTGGATGAAGCAACCCTAACCAGCAGCTATCAGTGGAGGAGCGGGGGGGCTTTGATCCGTCACCAGAGTCTGGCCCGGCTTCCTGGGGACGGAGAGTGAGTTGTTGGGCCGCAGACTGCAGACTGTTCCCATGCCACTTCCTGTGAACAGTCTGGGTAAATACATTAGCACTTGTTAGCCCCGTCTGCGGGGGGATTTGGCCGGCTCGAGCCACAGATTTGATTATATCCTAACCGGTGCTCACGGCTATTCAGGGGTTTATTGGTTAAACCAGGTGTAATTAAAGTAAATACATCTCTTAGGAACGTGTTCCACAAAAGTTGGATACATGGTTCCCTTTGGCTCCTTCAGCTCCTTAGAATCTCGCAAATTTGAGGAAAGAAACAAAGGCCTTGAACGTTTTGGAACAAAGTCATAAATAGGCTATTAAAAAAACTTTGAAATTAAGTTTTCTGCAAGAATAGACATTTTATTTCTTCTGATCTTTTTCAAGACTGCTTATCCAGTATTGCTGCAGTACCTTTTATTGATCTATGTCTTGAAATATGTAATGTTAGGCTTTAGAATCTCAGGCAATTTGTCCTTGAATAGTCCTTAAATGTCATGCCTGGGAATGTGGTGGGAACCGTGTTTATAGTATGCGATGCTACCATAACGTAAATGGATGTTGAGGAGCTGAGCCCCAACTACATTTGTTTTCATTGGCAAACTGATGGAAGTTTTACTTAATGTGGCTTCTAACTTCATTAAAACTTTCGGCAGAGTTTGAAACCACTTTATGATTCCTGGCCTCACTCCGGTGCGGTGTTGCAGTCATTTGAAGTTGGCCCTGCTCAATATACATGTTATCTAAGCCTTTTCGGAGGCACTGACTATCTATAAACATAGAATCATGTTTATGAGATTTAATTGGAGTTATTCCAGAATACAAGATTTATCATTAGCATTATTTTATTTAATGTAGTGCATTCTCAAGAACCAAGCAAGGAGCTATATTTTGGAGAATCCGGTGTAGCTAGCAGATATGTGCCCATCACTTCCTTTTCCGTGGGTCTGTCCAATGAACAAGTTATGACGCTAAAATGAAGTTAGAGTTGCAAAAAAACATATACAAGAGGATTTTTTCAGAAGAAGCCAAGTCACAAGATAACGTTCCTCTAAAAAAACATAAAAAGTGATTGTCAGACGATATCCGATGAGTTCAGAGATTGCATTTTCGCCAATGAATTCCACCTTCTGCTTTTCACATCCACTGTCTATCTGCATTTAGCCATAGCTTGCTCCAACATGATTGGTCAACTCGAACAACAAATGCACTTCAGAAAACTTCTAGTACCAGCATCTTGTTGCTTTTGCCTTCAGAACACAATTTGACGCAAATAAAGTACCTTGAATGCATGACTGTTTAACCACTTATCTTGTGAAGTAGCCGTAATAAACTTCAATTATTAATGAATATGATATTCAAGTCCCACTTGAGCTTTGTTGTTGCCCTTGGTAATCAGAGCTGTTATCTTTTCCTGTTTGTGCAGCCCTTTTGATAATTTAGGATCTTCTTCTGTTTCACGTTTCTAACCCCATCCCTTGGGAGCCTACAAACTGTCTGCTCGTGGAAAGTCTGACTCCCTGTCTGGCCTCAGAGCGGAGGTTTAGGCTGCAGGGTGCTCAGTCTGAAGTCCAGCGCTGCTGAGGCTGCCAGAGATGAGGTCCGGCCACGCTGCCATAAAACTTGCTGACTTCAGAGGATTGCACGCTTCCCTCTGGCTCAGAGAGTCTGGAGGAGGGGGCCAAAGCCATACGTTCTGCTGCACAGTAGTGTGCCGGAGACTTTAGTCAGCGGTGAGGTAACACGAGCAAAATGTGCATTCTGAAGTCAAGTCTGAGCCAAAGAACATTACGATAGGCTTTTTTATGGCTTGTTGTGGCCTTGTTAGATGTCAGAACGGTACGATTGATGAGCAGAGACTTCACAGGATCATAGGAAAGGTATTTGGGAGTACATTTGTGGGAAGGCTCTGCCTGAAACTGATCATTATAAGGAAAACTCATATAGTTCCTCAAATAACTTACAGCCAAAACGTGCAAAAAGAAGCTATAGTTAGCATTAGCATTAGTATTTTTGGAGGAAATATTGTACTGGTTTACTGCATCTGCTATGTGTTCCGAGTTAGTTATAGTTGCATTTCTAAATAAATGACTGGCCATGAAAAAAAAACACAAGTATGATATAATGCCATGCAACACTGCGTGTGCGTGGGAGAGAAACTCGCTCTGGAGAGAACTTTGGGATTTGAGCCTCTGCAGACCATTTACATGCACTAAAACCTATATAAAACACTACCCCCAAAAGCATAGCAGGGCCTCTTTAACTGACACATGGATACAATAGAGAAAACTGATAATATAACACAATAATATCATTGACATTGGTGCAAGAGTTGGAAAGTGTACAGTATGTCAATGACACATTGTTCACAAAACTTGTTTTTTTACCACATTGAGCTTTCTGTCTTTCTTCGAGCCTGAAAGAACATTTTTATTATAGCCATAATTCGCTTCTCCATTTCTATTATTCTTTTTTCTTGAAGTCTACAACATTTCCAAAGAGCAATTGTCCTCAGACATTTTCGCTTTAAATAATAATAATACCTGGTTTAAGGAGGAACTTGGCAGAGTGTGTGGTGAACTTCAGATCTGCAGTAACCCAGTAGGAGCCTCATTATGAGGCCAAGAACATCTCGTGGCTTGTGGTCAGGAATTGACGTGGCGCTAAACAGGGAGGGGAGCCTGGGTTTCTCCTCTCCTCCTCAGCTTTTTTCTCTCATTGTCTCAGCTCCTGTCCCTGATGTTCACAGCGGTGTTGTGTTGTTAGCGGCCGGATCACATTGACGCGCTCGGGCCCTTAATGAGGTAAACAGTGGTGTCCTGATAACTGTTCGGGAGTTCCTCGTGTTGGGGGTTTTCTTGGTCTCAGAGCCTGTATCAGTCAGCTGCAGCTGCTGTGGAGCTCCATGGGACAGGAAACCAGTTCTTGGATTGTTTCATATCAAACCTTCCAGGAACTTCCTTAACTGTAAAGTCTAATGAATAACTTACCAACATCAGAGTGCTCATATTAAATTAAAAGCCATGTGTTCTGTTTAATCAGAGATGTTTGTAGGGTTATGTCTCATTAAAGGGGCTCTATTTTCTACATTTTCAGGTGTATATCAGTATGTAGTGTCTCTACTTTAAAGAGTCCTCTCCTGCTGATGTTCAGGTGTATATCAGTATGTAGTGTCTCTACTTTAAAGAGTCCTCTCCTGCTGATGTTCAGGTGTATATCAGTATGTAGTGTCTCTACTTTAAAGAGTCCTCTCCTGCTGATGTTCAGGTGTATATCAGTATGTAGTGTCTCTACTTTAAAGAGTCCTCTCCTGCTGATGTTCAGGTGTATATCAGTATGTAGTGTCTCTACTTTAAAGAGTCCTCTCCTGCTGATGTTCAGGTGTATATCAGTATGTAGTGTCTCTACTTTAAAGATTTCAGTGTATATCAGTATGTAGGTCTCTACTTTAAAGAGTCCTCTCCTGCTGATGTTCAGGTGTATATCAGTTTGTAGTGTCTCTACTTTAAAGAGTCCTCTCCTGCTGATGTTCAGGTGTATATCAGTATGTAGTGTCTCTACTTTAAAGAGTCCTCTCCTGCTGATGTTCAGTGCCTGTGCTGCAGCACCTCTTTTCACCCTCTGTCTGAAACCAGAGCCTAGTCTGCTCTGATTGGTTAGCTGGCCGGCTCCGTTGCGATTGGTCAACCACTTAGAGATGTCCTGCTCCTTAGCCTATCAAGGAGGATTGTAGCCTTTGCAGACTATTTACATGTTCAAAAAATTACATAACAAAAAATAATTATTTAAGTATGAAATATATATATATATATTGTTAAAGTAATGTATATGCCATCTTTTAATTCCTAATATGTTTTCCATTCAGCCTATAAAATAGTATACAGTAAGTAGCGTTTCTTCTACTTTAACATGTTATCAATAATCACAGTTCAGTTTATTAGTTTCATAGAATCTTTTGTTTAATTGTTGTATTTGCAATCTCTCCTCACTTTCCATGTAGCAGAGGTTCTGGGGCTTTCAATCAGGTCACATGGTCTTCCTCAACTGATGGAGGGTTAGGGTCGTAGATCAAATGAGTTTTTTTCCATGTTGCTTAAAAATTGAAGTGTATTATTGACCTTAGAAACAGCAGTTGATCAAACATATCACTCATGTATTAGACTTGTAGTCATTAATAAATCATATCAATCATAAATGAGAAATCCTGTAGAGAAATATTGAACATTTGTAAAACAACTGAGCACTCAATATGTTTTTATGTAGCCCAAAACTGCAAATGACCCATTTGTCTCCGGGGGCTTTACATTGTGTGCAGCATACAAGCCCTCTGTCCTTAGACCCCTGCAGCATACAAGGACAAACTCCCTAGAAACCACACAAATAACGGATCACTCTCCCGGGACAGACAGACGGGGTAATACATCTACAATATAGAACTGTCCAAATGTTTGAAAAGATCATCTGTATAGAAAAAGAAAATGGATCCAATTGAATGTCAACAATCTTCCAGGTTCTGCTATCATGTGATATGATGGAAACCTGTAGAATAGTTACCAAATTAACCTTGAATTTAGTCTTTTTAAAACTATATTTATCAAATTTTCTTCAATTTAAAATGACTTTTTGTACAATAATAGGTATCCTTTAGGTACAGTTTGAAGAGTACTGTAAGAAAATGTTGTTTCCTTGAATTCAAAGCAAATCTTTTGGGTTTCTTCTGGATGCTAGCCCAGAGGTCAGGTGGTGTTAGCATGTTTGATCCTCTCTGTCGCTCCACTGTGTGTGACGCAGATCCATGTGACCGCATGACACAGATGTCACTCTAGTGCTGGGACTATTTTTAGGACTTTGTTGTAAACACACTTAGAAATCAATAGATCGACTTTTTTCAATTAGATCCTCCAGTTCAAATGTGGCGGCACAATGAAAAGTGGGCCATGGCAACAGACACGTAAACAGTAAATGTTGTGGCGTTAAAGATAACAGTGTTACTGCGTGGCCTTTCTTTGTTTCAGGTCACGATAAACTGCTGAATTCTACCTTTTATTCTTTCATTATCACGTGAAGGCTATTCTACAACATATGGATACTATGATCCATAATGAAACAGATCTGAAAGCCATAATTCTTCTATGATTTTGAGAGCTACCGTCAGGTGATGCTGAGGTCTGATGTCTTCATGTTCTAGATTTACAGTCCACGTCCTGGCTCGATGTGCGCATAGAGAAGTGGTTTTAATAACGTCCCCTTGAGGATTTTTAACTCAAAGATGATATCCTTCCACCTCCAGATGCGCAGAAGGTCAAAGCCAGATCAAATAGAGGAGAGGAGGTCAGTCAGTTCAGTCTGGGCCGGGAAGAGCACACATGGCAGCCCAACGACCCGCTGTAGGAGGGTGGAGATGAGGTTAGACTGCTTATTTATTCTGGTTCAACTATGTCTTCTTGGTGATATTGGTCATATACTTGCATTCACATGGCTTCTGGCAGCAGTGTCCTTCTGATGAGCTAGTTCAGAAAACATGTAGCATTACCATAAACACAGAAATATGAACCATTGTAATCCTTGTGCTTAACGGAGTTTCTCTTGATTCTGCTCAAACTGTAGCTTAAAGCTAAAGGAGAGTTTAGGTTGTATTCATTCAGGTTCATTCTCTTTCTGCTGTACTCTAACAGATGGGTCCAGCCAATAATCCATGATGAATATTACACAGCTAAATAAGGGTCAAAACAAGTGACTTTGCATGTTTTAGCCCATTGCCTATAAAACCAAATCAAATAGACAACTTTTATTTTTCAAGGTGTTTTTTTTCTACATTCATTTTTATTATACAGGCAATGTCAACTTGTAAAGCTCTTGTCTGAAATCTTTCAATAGTCAGAAATGCTCATGTCAGCCATCATTTTAACAAGAAGTCAAAACTATTCTGTGTTTTGCAACATTTGCAAAAATATCTCAGAGTATATATACTGTCTACAGCAATACAAACATTTTATTTGACTATGTACACAACAATATTTACTATTCTAAGGCTGCTGTTACCTTAACCAATTTCAAACTGTAGCTTAAGGAGGGTGTAGGTTTAATTTAGTCCTTAGTTTACTACATTTGGGTTAAACCATTTATCCATGATATATATTACACAGCCAAAATGAACATCAAAACCAGTGGCTTTGCATATTCTATCTGATTGCCTATGAAAGACAAAAAAACATGAGCAAACCAAGCTTTTAAGTAGTATTGTACCTTCTGTTTTAGTATACAAGAAAAAAACAACTTGCAAAAACTTGAAACTACTCATATCATTTTTTAATCAAAGCTCTATTTTTGTAGGATGAAGAAAACAGCCACAAGCAGAGAATGTTCTGTCTTGCAAAGGAGTCAATGGATATCTCTTTGTTTCACTCATTAAACCAGAAGATGCTGTTCACAGCAATACAGAAAATCAATGTCTAAATGTAAGAGCTATTAAAGTGGAGATTTCTGACTTACAGGTTAATATGGTTTAAGTCACTCTTATATCAAAATTGACATGAAAATCGGTCTTTTGCCTGTAGTTTCTAGCCTCGAGAATAAACTTTTAATCAGGGATGATGAGGCATTTTTTAGCCCTCTCCTGAATCAACAGGAAGTGATTGAGAGCACCTGAATATAAATTGACAAGTACCTTCCACCCTGCCAGGTTCTTCACAAAGACATAATGCTGTGAATCTCACCCTGTCTTCATAGTCGCATAATAGCTTCAACGTGTTTCTGTCACACAGTCATGCGAGATCCCCGCTGCACTTTATCAAACCTCTCTAGAGATCTTCCTGTTGCTTTATAAATAGCCGTCAATCGGCCAGCCAAACACATTAAGTTCATGTCTAGACGAGTGTAACGTATCGCTCTGCGCCGGCTGATTTGTTGTTGTGCGGCCACACTTTCACTTTGTGTCACTTTGACCTCCTCCGGAGTTATTTTTTTGAGGTAACAATGACACACTTGGATGTTTTGTTTTCCTTCCCCATGGCAGCCTCCTCCACTTTTCACGAGGCACGTACACCCCGTCATCTTTTTTCGTAATAGGAAGCGAGTGGTATTTCTGGTAGGAAGCTGCTGTGCCAGTGCAGGGTCACTGAGGGAAAGGCTGCTGATGAAATTAAACACAAATCAAAAAAGGAGTATTTCCATTGTGTGGAGGGAAATCTCAGGTTTCCAAAGCCGCGTCCAGTCAGAGGGAATTCCTTCCTCGGCCCTGCTGGCTCCGGTTCTCAGAGGCCGGATCCAGCCAGGGGTGTTCCCCCTTCCTCTCGCATTTCTCATCCCTGTGAGAGCTGAAACGGGCCTGATCTGAGCCTGGAGGCTGATTAGAGAGGCAGGAAATGTGCAGACTATCTCTAAGAGTAATAAATAAGCTCACAGATAAGAACTGTTTTAAAAAATGAGCCTGCTGAATCCCATTAAGTGTGTAAAGAAAACATGATGTCTCCTTTTTCTCTTGTCAGTACGTGATATTTTGTATTTGTCATGGTTAGGCTTCAGTTATTCTGCTCTGTTGCTCTTGGATCCCTGCTCTTCCCCCATCCGTCAGCTAGAGAGCACAGCTGATAAAAACTGATAAACAAGTGCACCTGGATGCTTTAGGGACAGCAGGAGGTTGCATCATCTCTCTTGATACAACAAAAAAAGGTCTGGGGAAATCAGATAAACACTGATTCTATTAGGTTGGCTCAGAGGAGTAACAGTCTACAGAGCTCAGAGCGTGAGGCATGCTACTTTAAAGCTATCCTTAAAATACATATGTTTGTATTACAATCAAAGAAATCTTTAATATTTCAGGTTATGGTTTTTTGTGTTACGTTTTGTAACTTTAATGTTTTTCTTCTGACTCACCATTGATCTGATAATCTGATAAACCCACTGTACATTAGCTGCTCGCTAGCAAATGGCTAACCGACAAAGTTAGCGACTAGTTGGTTATGAAAGTCGAAAATGTATCAACTCAAGAACAACATGTGTCCCCCAAAACAGGAATAAAAGGAGAGTAATCATTGGACTTTGGTTTATTTGGTCAGAAACTTCAAACAAATGCTAATGTTCCTCCCTTTCTGCTATATGTGTAAATTAGTATCTTTGCTAACATACAAAATCAGCATCAGGTTACACGTTTAATTACAGCTTCTTTTTTTTCATCCAAAGTAAAAGATGTTTTTTTTATTCAACATATTTCTGATGGTGATGGTCTATCCCTTTTTAATACATATTGAACCTTTTTTCAGTTTAAAAGGCTCAAAATAGTTTGAATATGAAATATGCAATCTATATGACTACAATTCAAAACTCCTGGCTTTCCTTGATCATAATGAACACACGCCAGGAGATATACATTTAAGCAATAGCTCACGACAGGCCGTGGTATATGCTCATTATATCACAGCTAAGGGGCGTGGTTCGGCCCGACGCGAAGACCCAACGGTATACTGTGTGTATATCAGTATGTAGTGTCTCTACTGTAGACATGTCTCTATGCTTTAATGTTCAAAAAGCTCTTTATTGTTCTCATACTGTCTGTGCTGCAGCACCTCTTTTCAGCCTCTGTCTAGTAACTTACAATTCTACCCGTGGTATACGCTCAGTATATCACGGCTAAGAACCAATCAGATTGCTTGATTTGACTTGTCCGTTTTATAAATACATACACATGTGCCCAAAATATATATATATATATATATATATAGGCACACTCAATAATTATATGTCAAAAAAAGATAGTAAGGATATATATATAAAAAATAAACATCTGACTATTATGTGGTTTGACAATTTAGACAATGTAAACTAAAACTGAATTTAAACATCAGGCACTATAATTAAAAAAGTCAGTGACTTGTAGTATATGAATGTATGTCTATAGCCTATCTTGTATTGAGTGTTGATTAATCAAAACATATGTATCTGGGTCTGCATGAGGCTTCCTAATAGATTGTATTAGATGTCTGATGCCTTTTCTTGAGAAAATACACAACACTTGTTCAAAGCTTGTTGTGTTTCTTAAAAATCAATGCAATATTAAGTTGCTTAAGCTGAAAGCTGGTTGAAAAAAAACACAGCTTAAGTTTGGAAAAAAAATATTGTGTTCATGTCAACCTATCACCAGCTGGAGGTTAATTGAGAACAACTTTTTTTAAGGCCTTAAAAGATTTGTAATGCTACATTTACTGTACATGCTTAAACCCAGCATGGGGAGGTCATAATTACTCACCATCCTTTCCTCTCTTTTCATCCACAGTCAATGAGATCATCAGGAACGACCTGTCGAGCATCACCGTCCACAGCCACGCGTAGTTTCCCACGAAACTGACACGGGAAACAAAAATAAAGGGAAACACCAAATAATATTTGACATTGTGCTTTTCATGCTTGGACTACAGTGTGCTGGAAGCATCAAAAGGAAATGGAAAGAGAACAAATGTAAATGTCCAGATGACCAGGGTCCAACGTGTGCCTTGTTTTTCTTACATAATTATGCCTTTACTCAGAAATTAGCACACGACTGACTTTTTTTGTACATTGAGTATAGCAACCAAACCCGCCACCCCACAGCAACGTATGCTTTAGAGGACCAAAACATTTTGAAATGTCTTTTTTGCTGCAGTTTGTAAATGATTCAGTGCCTATGAGTTACGTTATTTGTATATACAGTATCTGCCATGCTTCAGTTTGCATATCTGGCTTTACAGAGGGACAATTTAAAAGAGAAGTGCCTTTTTGACTGGAAAGATGTGGCCTTAGTTTGGCGACACATGTTGAGAACAATTTATAAAGATAATGTTACTTTTCGTGAATGTCGCGACAAATGGTAATCGTAAAGTAATATTAAATGATGAAAGAAAGTTTAACAGTAGCACAAATAGAGACAAGCCACCAAAAGCCATATTGGTCGTACTCGACCAGGAGAAGCTGTAGCAATGGAACACCACAGTGTATTGATTAAAGGTTACGTTTTATTCGTCATATTTTCAACTTTACATTTTTTCTTTCGAAAGCTGCATCATTTCACTTTAAATTATATTTGGTTTGCATTATTTGATTGTAAAAATGAGGTTAAGGTTAACACAATTGAATACATTTTGTGTATTTAAAACCAACAATTAGCACTTAACCACTACACCTGTGGTATGGTTTTAATTGTAGTTTATACAGTTACTGTCATTTAATTCACTTAATAACAATTTCCTGGTTAAATAAATTGTGTGTAGTCAAAGAATATTGAGTTATTTTTACATTTTGACTTAAAAACAACATGATCTCTGGAGAAAATGTTTTTAAAGTTTGACTTTTCCCTGGAAGCTATGCAATCTGCCTGTAGTCTCTCAAATACATCTCTAATCCAAAGAATAATTAACAATACACTGCAATACGAATATATAAATACTTTAAGGTTTTTGTATTTTCATATGTATTCTTGTAGCATGTGCTCTGTTTATTCATGTTAATCTTACAGCCTCTTTTACATGGTTATCTACTTAATGTGGTTTACCTACTCATTTGTTTGTACTCTTGTAGTAAAACTTAATGGGCTTACACACTTAGTTTCAAGTTTTTATATGTATTTATGAGTCTTAATCCTTGTAACTGAAGCCATACTGATACGTTTACGGAGGGGGTTATTGTAAGTCTACAACTCGTCATTCTGCTTTGTGACCTATTTTGTGTATTTGTCAATAAATAAGCGTCATCTCTTATATCTGAATAATCTGTTTCATATGTAGAGAGAACATAAAACCAATCAATATATACTTTGCGTTGGGGATGTAGATTATTCTGGAAAGCACAAATAGAGAAAATAAGCTAGTTATTATTCAGGAAAAAAACCATGATTGGCTTCATCAGTCATTTCTTAAAATAAATTCTAAGCATTGTGGAGGGTCAAAAGACCCCAATCCAAAACATTTCCAATTGGACCAAAAGCCCATTTGCCCAACTACCCATTTTCCTGAAAACAAATGTCCATTAGTCTGACCCATCACTGTACATCAATCCAAAAAATGTCCCATTCGACCAAAAATGTCATTTGTTCCACTTCCAATAATACTGAAAATAAAAACCCATATTCCAATGGCACATTATTTGACCCCAATCTAAAAAACAATCCAACTGGAACTGCCCATTTCCCTGAAAACAAACTTACATTTTTCTGATGGCCTATTAATATATCGCTATCCAAAAATGGTCCCATTGGTCTGATGCTCCATTTGTGCAACTGACCAATATAGTAAAAACATAAAACCCATGTGACAATGGCCCATTATTAGACCCAATTTTTTTTTTTAAAGCCCCGTTGGTTCATAACCATATTTGTCCGTCTGCCCGTTATCCTGAAAAAAAACAGCCATTATTCTGATGGTGCATTCCCATTATCCAAATGCAAATGTAAATAATTTCGATGGGCCATTACTTGACCACAAACCAAAAAAGTGTCCCGAAGATGCAATGTGCAACTGCCTTTTAGAATGTACACAAAAACCAGTATCCCTATGGCCCATTATTTGACCCCAGACAAAAGAACTGACCCATTGGAACGAAAGCCCATTTATCCAACTGCCCATCGTCCTGAAAACAAAGGTCCATTATTTCAATGGCCCATTAATGGACCCCAATCTAATAAAAAGGTGTAAGTACATTTTTCCTACAAACTCTCTCTGCAACAAACATAAGCACATGGCTATTTAAGCAGAAGGACATCATCAACTTTTTTCTTTCAATGCCTGGTAGTCAAGATTGGGGTATGAATATATAACAATCGTTTATTTAAAAAAGCACAAATAAGCAAACACAGAGGCGCCGGGAGGCTCACATGGGGAGTGTGTGAGAGAAATGAGAGAGGGGGGAGAATCTCAAAGGCCTACTCAAGCATCACTGGGCCCAAGTGGATCTCATCAGCCAATGCCAGCCCCACTCTTATTATACATCCATGCCCCCCCCCCCCAGTGGAACCTGCATCATGATCTAACATGATGTAGGCCTATGTATCAACCACCGATTTCAGAATTTTAATCCATTTCATTTTTACCCAAATACAGAAACAGACAATGATAATAACAAACAAATATCCATTTGTTCTTGTGGAAATACCTTCTGCGGGCAGAGTCCTAGCTGCACGGCAGGAGTTTATGTCAAAGGCCTATACCAGTGGTTTTGCATGTTGCATATAGCATACAAAGCAAGGTAAGAGTCAGCTTTCTAATGTTCTTATCATTCAAAAAAGCACATCAAACGCTGAATGAACAAATACCTGATACATCTTACACTATAGGGTGCTTTCAAAGTTTAAGTCGACAAGGTATAGTAGTTATTCACACTAAGTTATTGAAACTCTAAACATTGAATACAATTTTGTATAAAAGTGTGCTGGATGTTTAAGTCCCTCCTTGAGAATTCTGAATCCTGCTGTTGCACAGTCAATGTTATTCAAACACACATGAGAAAGATCACTGAGAAGACTCTGTAAAAGTGCTACAAATAAAGAACCTGCTTTACATAACTATCTCACAAACCTTTTTATGATGTGATCCTGGTTGTTCTCCTCACTGGTGGAGGTTGTGTTGCAGGGCACACTGACACCCTGTGGTCTGCAGGGGTCCTGCTGGATTGTTACACATTGAATGGTTCAGAGCTGACAAACACAGGTTTTTTGATTTATTTCTCTACACTGTATTATGTCACAGCCGAGACAGAGACGCGTGCTGTTATGGAAATCATGGCGTGACGGGATCACAGTTTGTTGGTTTTGCCTGTCTGCCCCGCACCTGTCATAACTCCATTAGGAAAATCAGCTGTGATTTTTACTGTCAGTCAACTATTTCGCAGGTCATTCATTGGTAACTGGAGAGAAGCTGCTGAACACACCTGGTAAGCTCTGTCTTCATAAGTCTTAAATGTAAACTTCTTTCTAATTTTATGATTTATTGACAGCTAAAAGTAACTGAAGATGGTTAATATCTAATCTTAATTTCAATGTTTGCTATATACGCTATTATTTCGTTACAGAGACCAAACGCTTTTATTATTGGAAAAAAATCCTGTAAAGTATTTTAATATACAAAAGTGTATTTTATCAAGTCTCTTGTAAAATCTTCCTTTTAAAAACAAAGAAATGTGTTAGTACATTGATGTTATTCTTACGCTTTTTTTACTGAAATGAAGGATAAAGTAAAAATGTATTTGGTCTTGTTCATGATAGTAAATACATTTTACTCCTGTGAAAACGTTGTATTTAGAGGCATTAAGAATGTTGTTCTCCCTATTTTGTTCCTTTTATTATTTTATGTTAAAAAATAAACACACAGCCATTTTCAGTTTTTAACATCCATCAGCAGCTTCTTTCTAATGTTTTTCTTTAGCTCTGGGAATATCTCTGGTGACATGGGGGGGCCCTTCAGCAATATCTCAGGTAATCATTTCCATCCAAATACGTTATTTGGAGAATCACAGATTTCAATTTATATCACTATGGTTGTTTTTTTACTTCACATTTTTGAAAATGTATCACTTAATTATTTAGTCACAGGCTGCTGCCATTCCCAACTGGGTTTATTTCAAACCACTGCAGCAAAATGCACCTTAGAACCTGTACGTTTGAGCTTAACGTTGCTAAAATATTGAAGGAAACAATACTGCAATGTAAATCAGTTGATGTTATGCATAGTCAATGTGTATCAGCCTCAAGTTTAATTCAGTCAGACAAGTCACGTGTTTCTTTAACATGTTTATTAGAAGCAGCATATAGTTGAGTTTGGCGTCTAGGCTCGGGCCTCATCACTCCACAGATATACATAGCATGATGAGTGATGATTAAATAACTAACCCCCAGAGCCTACAGGTGGAAGCTGGGGTGGAAGCTGGGGTGGTGGTGGGGCAGGCAAGCAGCAGCGACGTGGAAGTAGCTGCAGCAATAGCAGCAGCAAGCAATGCATAGAGAGATCTGGCAGGTTAAATAGAGCGGCATATTAAGGAGACTCTGTTTGGTTGGTTGTAGAGTGGCAAGGGGCGTTATGTATGAATGCAGCATAAGTGCTCGAGTTGACTGCCTGAACTAGCTCGCAGGCTTCGCCCCATTAGATTATTCAGTTTCTAAAGGTTCAGTGCAAAAGGGATGGTGGGATTTGGATAGTTTAAAAGTCTAGGATGAAGATAATATGGCCACAAATCAAATCAATGTCAAGCTTTACAGGCCGAAAAATGGTATTGCATTCATATTTATTAGGTTAAATCTTTTTTTATAATTGATCCGATTTAACTCTATTTCCTTTGTAAACCATGTCCAGTGTTCTATATGAATACATATTTGGTACATAAATCATTTTGTTGGTTGAACAGATACAGATAATGTTGTCCTTGTATACCTCTGGTCACAGGCAACTCCACCAAAGATGACTTCCCTTGTGAGCTCGGAGAATTTCATCTCGTGCTTCTCGGTCTGATTGACATCGTGTGTCTTCTCATTGGACAGCCAGTGATCGTCAAACTTCTGTGGGTCACCGTCACATCCAGGAAGACTTCCTCCATCCTAAACTGTAATTTAGCTCTCTTCCACAACATGCAGTACCTGATTTCCATCTTGCATTTATGTGTCCTTAATTTTCTGCCAAAACAGCATCAACACGTCCTCTATTTTTTGTTTGTGTATGTACTAATCGGAGGGCCAATGAGTTTGACTTTTATTTGCCTGGAGAGGTATGTTGCTGTCATTCACCCCACATCCTATCCTCTGCTCAAGAAGTACAGATACAGGGAGATTTGTTCTGCCACAGTGTGGTGCTTTTCTGTGCCCACTGCTCTGGCCAGAGTTTTCTCTTTAAATAATGTCTTCCATTCCCAAGACGAAGTTATAGAAATGATTCCTTACGTCGTGATGATGGTGATGATTCCAATAATAGTGTGGTGCAGCTTCCACACTGTGAATGTGCTGAGGAGGTCCGGTCCGGGGAGAGACCAGCTGCATCCGGCCAAGAAGAGAGCCTTTAAAACGATCTGTGCCACTTCCTCCATCGCCCTGTTCTTTTACATTGTAGTTACTTCAACGCAATGGTATAAGACGGTTAATGAAGAAAAGCATCATTGTATAGTTATGCCTATATGTTTAGTGTTGCTGTCTGCTGCAAGTGTTGTGCATCCAGTGTTTCATCTCCACACTCAAAGGAAGCTGTTTCCCTTCTTTAAGTGTGAACAGAAAGCCACTTGATTTTTATTTCATCTTGACCTCAAACAGGCTGATATACCTGCATGCAACTCATCTGTGTTCTTAAAAAAAATTAAACTTTTTATTGAAGACATTATCTAACAGACTTTTAAAGAGGACATTAAGCTCATTTTCAGTTTCATATTTTGTATTTAGTTCACACAGGTCTTTTTATTTTCTCATACTGCAGCATCTTTTTTCAATCTCTGTCTGAAACCAGAGCTCAGTCTGCTCTGATAGGCTAGCCAGCTAACCAATCACGTACAATGTCTTGGAGCGCTAGCCAATAGAAGCGCAAGTGATTAATAGTTATGTCATTATGCTACGTAAGTAAACAAAGGAGTCCAATGGAGGCGTTTCAGGCGACCCCCCAGGAAGAGCGCCAAAGCAAATATGGCACTCTTCTGTAACGCAATTTGGGCCCAAAAAGACTTTCACAGTGAAGAGACCACTTTTAATCAATATATTCATTTCATAGCTAAATGAACTTCCCAGAACACTTTCACAGCCCTTATTTTAAATGATTAGGGTCTAAAGGTTTGTTAAATGATGAGACGAGAGAGGGAGATCAGAGGCTGTACTTCAGAAAAATGATGTGCACATTGTATATCCTTTTTAAAATCTACAGTCGCACCATTTTGAGCTTCACGCGCCACAGAGCAACTCTGATAGGAATGAACGAGGCCCTGCCTAAGTCGCTGTATACAGGTTTTTGTTATATATATTCATGGTTTTAGGCAGGGCGATAGTGTTTGGGGGAGACACTTAGACTCTTCTTGATTTGAATATACTAAATATGATGATCATTATGTCTGCCTTCATACCTTTGTATACCGTCAATCTGTGTGTGGCTGTTTCTCATGTTTTGACCACAAGAAAACACTAAGGGTAGACACGGGCTGCCACCTGACTATTTAACAATGTGTGTTTTTCATGTAATCCACCGAAATATGATCCATTTAGTAATATTGAAATGATATATTTATACTGTTATGTCGTCTCAATAAATATGATTAAAGCACATGTAGAATGGGCCTGCTTGATTATTATCATTTGTTTCAATATATGTCTTTTTTGTTGTTATTATTGTACCAGATGTTTTGTAACAGATATTGTTAAATTTTATCACACTACCCGGTTGACCAGAAAACGGAAATGACACTTTAGACCAAATAAACTGTCAGTCCATATGCTCGAAAAATAAGACCAGTAGGCTACATACAAATGAGTATAATGTAAAGCTTGGAATAGCAATTATGCTTTTTATTAAAAGTTCTTAAAAACTAAAATTGAGAATTTCCCCATGCTTATTTCTTAATTCAATGTGATCAATTGTAGAACTACTACAAGTATTCCTATTTTATTGTTTTCTATGTATTTTACTCCACTAGATTTCAGAGGCAGAAATTGTACTTTTTTCTCCATTACATTTGTCTAATAGTTTTAGTTACTTTACAAAATACAAAACATTGTCTTCCACTTCCTGTCCGATGTTTTTTCAGATTGGGTAATAAAGTAAGTTAGTACGTTTAGTTATTTAAGTTGTATGAGTACATTTTTACACTTTATTTGCATTAAGTTGAATGCATATTATTAGGGTTTGAAAGTGAGCATCTTCAGTACATCTGAAAACGTTTCCTCTTGTCTACGGCAGCATAATCAAGGCATAACTAATTTAGGCTTGCTTTGCATGCATCGGCCACAGTACTTAAATGGGAAATTCAGATGTTTCAAAGTAGGTCGATCATGTTAATAAAAAGGGGAAAAAAGCGTTTAGAGATTGCCTCTATTGAATATCTTGGATCCAATAAGCATGTGTCTTTACCGAATCCGCCTCCAGTCTCTTCTCATCACTTCTTCATTCAGGGGCATTTTGTGTTGCATGGGTCCCCTGATGAGAAGAAGTTGTACACGTTGACCACTGGAATCATGGTGACAGCCCCCAGTAGAGAGCCCAGTTGCACCCCCGCTCCACACCACACCAGGGCGCTGTGGCCCTCGTCGCGCAGGATCAAACCGATGATCACCTTCACATAGGACAGAGTGAGGATAAACAGGATCCAGGCCAACACCTGTGGAGGGAAAACAGAGGTGAGTTAGAAACCTAACAAAATAGTCTTTGTATGCCCATGTGGTTTCTTAGTTAGAAAGCGTGACTCACCATGATGACCCCCCCTGAGGTTTCATTAACCAACAGTGGGCATGGGCTCAGCACTGCCATAGCCATTATATACACTCCAACTCCACTTCCTGTCACTGTGAGCGCTCCCATCAACAGCAGGGATCTGAAACCACACATTGGAAATGTTATGAAATGTCACAGATCTAAATTAAAAAGGACAAGCTCATTGTCTTAAAATGGTTTTTTTTTAAAGTTGAAATAATTACAATTACTGTCTCTAAAAAAAATGAAGATAGGGTTTGACGTGTAGAGCTGAACATTATTAGTATCCAGTGGAAAGTATTTTGATAATTTATCAATCGTTTTATTTATTTATTTATTTAATCGTTTATTTGGCAGGGACAATGCACAGTAATGAACACTTACAACATTCAAATGTATCAAGCGTAATAGTGCCAGATTTAGCTTTGAGCTAGTTTCCATCCACAGTCCCTCACATTAGTGATTTAGTAAGAAATATTTGCAATTTCCTGCTTTTCAGATATACTGTCTTTTGGGTTTTAGACTATTGGCTGTACATTGGGCTCACGGAACCTGTGCAAAACTATTCATTGATTAACAAAACAAATATATATAAAGGCAGGTTAATCATCAATACAAATAGTTAAAATTAAGGTTGTCAGAGAATTACATATTATTCCTTTTTTCACCTTCTCATCCAAACAATTGAATTATTCTATCGGGTTGTGTACACAAAGTCTGCTATCATTTATTTTACATGATTTTTCTTAATACCAGAGATCTGACCAACGCTATGACAATATTTCAGTCTTTTTTCAATAACAATCTGTTTCCTTGGTACGGAACACATTTTTAAAATAAAATATAATCCATTATATGCATTTTGCACTGAAACCTTATTAAATATATCTTATACATATAATCACATACATTTTCTTTTAAATCATATTAAAGTTGAACACAATATGTCCACATTTAAAAAACATATATACTATAAACATAAAGTATTTTTGCTATTTTTAGTACTTTCTTTGAAATACAGTGTAAAAGCTGTCCAGATTGAAAACAAAAGATAATTTTGTGATTTTGAGCAATGCAATGAATTTATTTGGTTTATTTATTTTTTTAAGTATGAAAGAGCATACTGACCTTATAGGGAAGAACATTGCGATCAAGCAGGCGAGAGGGTTTGCCACAGCAGCCATGGTGGCAGACAGGTGATAGGCGTTGTTTCCGTACGGCAGGCAGGAGTAGGACTGCACCGAGGGGAGCACCACGTTGGTCAGAGCGTTGACCCAGGCCAGGACCACAAAGATATAAACCACCTGCGCCCAGCTGTAGGACCCTGCCCCGAAGCCGCTCCTACGCTTCGTGTTTTCGGGTCTCAATGGATCCATCATGCGCTTCTCCTCCGCCCACTTCCTGTTCCTCTGAGATTTCTCCTTCACTCGACCATCGGGGTGCTCCCTGGCCACAGATGGGTGGTAGTTTAGCATCAGGAACGCCAGCAGGCACACCAGCATCATGGCACTGAGGAAGAAGAAAAACACCTCCGCTGAGAAGTTAGCTGGCTGGTACTCGGCCCGGAGGTCAAGGGTCACAGAGCTGGAGGAGTTCATGGTGTGGTTCAGAGACTGAGTGCTGTTTATGCAGTGGACCACTCCCACCCCCTGGATCAGAGCCACCAGAGCAGGCAGCAGGCCGCTCACCCCCTCCCCGATGTAGTACGTGGTCAGGTACTGAGTCTTCAGGTGCATCATGAAGGGCAGGAAGGTGACGGAGGAAGTACAGTCTACAGTCGCCAGGAAGAAGGTCAGGACCAGGAGGGCTACACTGCGAGAAACCCCCCCCACAACGACGGTCTCCTTCCAGAAGAATCCCATCAGGAAGGTCGCCACGGTGCCCACCCCGATGATCAGATATATGACGGCTGCTTCGTTCAGGGCGCCGGGCCGGAAGCGGTGCATCAGGGTGACGAAGAGAGGCCCGATGTTGGCCATCTGGATGAGGACGGAGAGGTACGAGGGCAGGTACCAACCCTCCGGGATCTGGGGCACGATCAGGGGCAGCTCCACCCACAGGCCGTTGATAGAGACCCAGGAGCCCATCCCGAACAAACACGCCAACAGGTGTGTGAGGAGGGACATGTTGGAGGTGTGTTACTGAGAAGAAGGGAAGAAGGAAAGGAAGGAAATGCAACTTTTCACATTAGTTTCACCCCAAACTATCAAGTACAAGCAAAAAAAATAGGACTTAAGAGCACAACCAGGCAAAAAGGTCATTAGTCAAGCGTTTAATCCAAAAGGTAAAAATAAAACAGGCAATGATCAAAAAATGTACTGACTGGAAGTAACGAAAAACAACCAACTAAGTTGGCGGAAAACTACTAAAGAAGCAACAAAAAAACAACCAACTAGGTTGGTACAAATGCTAAGCAGCTAGAACAATAGCTTACGTCAGGAGAGTAACATGGAGCACTTTCTGCTATACAGAAAAGACGAACTGGCACTGACCAAGGAAACAGCACAGACTAAATACACAGGTGAGGAGTGATCATTAGGGACAGCTGAGGCTCATTGAGGCCAGGCAGGTGATTAACAGGGAGCAAAAATACACAGGTGAGGGAGTGAGGCGATCAGCCAGGGCCAGGATGTGACAGTACCCCCCCCCTCAACGACCGGCACCGGACGGTCCAGGCTCATCTGGATGATGCCTGTGGAAATCCCGGATGAGGTCTGGGTCGACAATGTCCTTTGAAGATACCCATTCCCTCTCCTCAGGACCATAGCCCTCCCAATCCACCAGATACTGGCGTCCACGACCCCGCCGGCGAGCCGCCAAGAATAAACTGGCCCTCCATCGATGAACCGGGGGGGCGGTGGGGGTCTGGAGGCAGGGACCAGAGGGCTCTCT
>NW_011344035.1:0-8010 GCF_000735185.1 Notothenia coriiceps
CGCTTTACATTTTTCCACCACTTGGTCAATAATGTCAATTCCCATGTCGTTGATCCGATGGCACACAGTATTATTTGACAACGGCACTTTCTTCAGGACATCAGCTGCTTTCTTATCGAGCATAGTTTCTGCGAGAATTATAGCAGCAAGCAAGATTAGCTCTTCGGCTATGGTAAATGGCTTTTTCGATTTAGCAACGAGTAGCGACACGGCATAAGATGCCTCCAAGGCCTTGGTTGAGACTGATGTCGCTTTCTTTAGTTTTTCTTGGCTTCCCTTAAATTCAGCCAGCTTTTGGTGGAAAAACTCTGCAGGCTTACCCACACAGGCGGGATGTCTAGTAGTACTAAGGTGCAGATGTAAATGGGATGGTTTCATGCTATTATTAGAAAGCACGTTGCCACACATGAAACACATTGGCTGCGGTGGCTCTGTAGTTGTGACCGTAAACCCGGAGAGCACATAATGTTCACCAAACTGACGATTCTTCACCTTCACTGTTTTCATTTTCTTGAGAACGGGTTCTCCTGATTCAGCAGTATCACCTGTGCTGTTGTTTCTGGATGAACCAGCTCGACTCAGCCATTGATCCATAATGATTATGTTAACAGAAATGTTGAAACACCAGCGCATTCACTTGATAGGATGTTGATATTTTGCTAGCTAGCAAGAAAACCAGCGCGCCACTACAATGATGATGATGATGTAACACCTGACAGTCCGGCGGGAAGCTGAACGCCGCGCCAATAATAATATATAGCCAGCAAATTATTACTTAATTTGAATGCCCCCAATTTTGGTTAAATTATTACAGATTATGCATTATTCATTATTTGGGTACAGTTTTCCTGTAAAAAATTTAATTAAAAAAATCTAAAATCAAATTTTTTTCTTTTTCTTTTTACTTTTCTAAATCTTTTCACGTACCCCCTGGGGACCACCCACGTACCACTAGGGGTACGCGTACCCCCGGTTGGGAAACACTGATGTAGAGGACCATTTCCCTCTTAAGAAGCAATCTATCTTTGTAAAAATAAATAACAGGAACATATTTGTTGTTTATGTACAGAAACATTCATGCATTCTAGCTGTTTTGATAAATGACTGTTTGACACTATTTTTAAATTTGCATTTACATACACCCTTGGGCATTGCCTGAGTCATTGTGTGAAGCCATTTTTCACTTGACAGGTAGCTGAATAAGATCAGCGCTCGCCCTTTGGTTTTCTAAGTTTGTGAGCTTGAGCCCTGATTTATGCAGAATAAATAACATGCTCAATACTACTCAGTGTGTGCAGTGTGTGAGTGACTGCATGATTACGAAGGTTCCTTTAATTGAAGAAGTTTGAATCCTTTTGCCACAGAAAGTTTGGCGTATTGACCCAACTGTACATCTCATTTGTCTTCTGCCTCTTTCTATTTTTTATCTTTGTCCTCCTCACTGCTGCACAGTATCTATAATTTGTTTTGCTTTGACTCAGATTGACTTTATATTTTTCCAGTGTATCGCCTAATGAGAAAACAGTGAAGCAAAAAGCATCACAAATTGCACCTTAATGGGCAGCATCGGGCCATTGTCGTCCATAATGTGCAGTCATATTGAGATTCACTGATAGGTGATCATTAATTGTCATCAGGCATGACTGCTCTTTGTACGTTCGTGACACTGGAGGTGGAGAAAGAAGGAGAAATGCACTTAAACTAATGAATGAAGTAACACAGATAAGACATTAAACATCAACAAAACTAAAGCATTTTAAAATAATACGTTCTTACTTTGACGTTTATAGAGCCGGGGTTCATGCTTGAACCAAACCAGGAACCTTTTTACTATCTTTATTTGTACAGGGACAAGTATTTAAAGGATGAATATGAAAGGCATACTTAATAATCAGAACTGGGGATGTAGGAAAATATGAATACACTATGTAATATAATGTTTTGTCATACTGTATATGTAATGTCTGTGTACATTTTAACTTTGTTTGTTTACCTAAATAATCCTTTAGGCACCTCCTCATATGTTCTTACTGATAAGCAGATGTTAAATTATTCCCTCAGATTGCGCAGAATGTAGTGTTCTGATGTTGCATGTAGCATGGACTGCAAATGCTTGTCCCAGTGTTATGATTGCATTGAAGAAATTACTTTTTGACTTATAGGGGTGTCTGTTTTATACTATGAACGTTACAAGCAATGAGCTCAGAGTATCGTAATGTATCGCAACACATTGAATCGTAAACCCTTGTATCACAAAACATATTTTATCCCCAGATAGGGTAGTGTTGGTCTAATGCAGGGGTCACCAAACTTTTTTCTCTGGGGGCCACATTATTGTTCCTGACTTTGATGGGGGGCCGGGGCCGAGTCAGCTCATTGTGTAGAAGAGATTACTAGCCCGGCACAGCCATCATGGCTGTGCCGGGCTAGTAATCTCTTCTACACAATGAGCTGACTCGGCCCCGGCCCCCCATCAAAGTCAGGAACAATAATGTGGCCCCCAGAGAAAAANATGCTGACATATTCTTCATGTCTCAACCAAGTTTCAGTGAGACAGCATATATCAATATTATAATCTGATATTAAATCATTTACCAGTATTGCTTTAGATGCTAGAGATCTTATGTTTAAGAGACCACATTTAATCTTCCTGTTTTGTTGCACTGTAGTAGTTGTTACATTTACTTTTATTAGGTTATTATGTATGACACCTCTATTAGGTTTTACCTTAAATTGTCCTTGGGCAGACACACACACCGTTAATATTGGGTATTTTATTGGGTTCGGGATTCCTATGGAGGACTAAAATCACATAAAAACCCCGCATGTTTAATCGCATAATCAAGGATTTTAGCCCGCATAATCAAGGATTTTTGCCCGCGTTTTTCTGGAGGGTCTATTATCTACTGTGCCACTGGCTTTAATGTTCAAAAAAGTCTTTATTTTTCTCATACTGACCTCTTTTCACCCTCTGTCTGAAACCATAGCCCAGTCTGCAATGTCAGCTGGCCGGCTCTGTTGTGATAAGTCAACAGCTTAGAGATGTCCCTTCTCTTAACCTACGTACAATATGTTGATGCGCGAGCCAATAGAAGCATGATTGTTACAGTGATGTCACTATGTTACAAAGTAAACAAAGGAGACCAATGGAGGCGTTTCAGGAAGGAGGGGAGAGTATGGGAGAGAAACTGAGGGAACAGGGATTAGCCTTTGCAGGAACATTTACATTTACACAAACCTTCATAACACACTACAGAAAAGGGAAAACCCCAAAAAGCACAATAGGGCCCCTTTAAAAATGCATATGACTACTGTCAACAAATGTAAAACACAAGCTCATAGTTTTCCCATATGATAGATATCTAAGAATATATTATCTATATAATGTATAATTTGTGTCTCTATCTTCAGTGTGTTAATACTGAAGCAACATTTCCAAGGGTCTTTACTTGTGACAGTGGGCATCTGAATTCAAAATATTGAAAACTGAAGAATACATTCTAGGAGCCATGTTGCAATCAAGTATGCAAACATGTTAATTTTCAGCCTTTCACTGTCTGCAGGATGCTGATGAGAAGCAGTTAATGCATACTTCAAGTTTTGATTAAAACACAATAGACAAAAAATATTGTTACACATCTCCCCACTGCTAACAATAACTCTTTTTAGTTTGGATCAGACTGACAAATCCTGCTTTAAAACACCACACGTCTATAGGGCTTAAGGTTTTGTGTGGTGTTATTTCCTGGAAGATGAGCTTCATATATAAACACATACAGCACGCATAAGTAAACTCAATACCTGGACACATTTCACATACTCACAGCAGATCATTGTCTATTCATGACCTTTACTTTATGCAGGATATCACCTTCTTTTCCTTCTAGTATCACAGGTATTCCTCATCACAGGCTGGTGTTTGTTCATGCAGTGGTGAGGAGGACGGTGGTATCACATACAAAGTTATCGAAGTGCTTATCTGCAACAGAGGAGCTAACAGCAGTTTCAGTTGCTGCTTCTGGAGACAAGATTATCTGTATCATTCCGCTGTTGTAAAAAACACTTATACTGGTCGAGCACATAGACATAGAATGTAATAGAATGTATAAGCATCAAACTGATATTTCAGTATTACCATAGAAGTGGGTAAGACCATAATGAGGTACTTAAGAAGCATTTTACAGCAAGATGTACTTCATTGATACACCATATGTGCCCCTCTCCTCCCTTTTTGATCACGTTCTTCTCTTCTTGCAGCAGATAGCTTTTCTAACTGTCAAAATAACTGCTCATAACTTTTTGGTATTTAACACCTGTCTTAGTCGATAGACTTTGTTTTTATTTGTATTTCTTGGCTTTTTAATTACTATTAACTACTTTCGAGAAAGTTTATAACGTGTTTCTGCTACACTCTGTTCAAATGCTTTAAAGGTCCCATGTCATGCTTTTCTGGTTATTACCCCTTGTACTTTACTCCCTTGTGTGTTATGAAGGTTTTTATGCATGTAAACGGTCTGCAGAGTCACAAACCCTCAAAGTACACCCTGTAGCGAGTAAAACTCTAACACAGAAAAGACCTGATGCTGCCCCAGAACGCCTCGTTGGACATTTCTCTTTTTCCATTGTTTACTTCTTGGGTATAGTGACGTATTTCGGGTATAGTGACGTAACGTAACATAACGGCTCCGCAGATAAATCCATTTGGACCAATCTGCGGAGCCGTTACTTTACGTCCGCGGAGCCGTTACGTTTGGACCAATCCGCGGACTTCCTCACACACACACACACACTCGGCGGGACGTTGCGAGGCTCGCTGCTGCGAGGAGCGGGACAGTGTGAGCCGGCTCACTGGTGTGGGTTCGGAGAGCAGCGGCGACACCGCGGAACTCAGCCTGGGCACTCACACAAACTCCCAGCCAGGCTGCGGGTGAGTGTGTGTTTGGGGCTGGGTCTCGCTGTGTCTCGCTGTCTCGCAGACGGCCACTGGGCTCACAGGGAGGGGGGCAGGAGCTCCAACATGCCGTTTAGGACAGAGAGTGAATACACATACTATACAGAGATGCTGTCTGAGAAACCAATGCGATTTTGGAAAATTGCACAATATACATCTATTCTAGTAGACCTCAAAAATGGAATTATGATCAGTAGAAATGGCCATGTCATGGGACCTTTAACAGTTTTCGGTCAGAATCAGAAACATGTTTATTTCCAAGTAAGTTTTCACATACATGGAATTCACTTTGGTGTATAATGGTGCATTAATGAACAAAATAAGAGGAATTAAGTTGTAGAAAAGTAGCAAATATAGAGCTTTTTTAAAAGCTATTTTAAAACTATTATAAAGCATTAGGCTATAGAGAAATTTTTAAGAGCTATATAAATATTAATATATATCTATGTGCCTTGTATCCAGATTTGAAGTTAAAATGATGTACAGTTTAAAGCATTTTCAATTGTTGAAATGTTTTAAATCAGTAAACTCACCTTGCGTTGCCATTCATCAAATAATGATGTAACTGCATTTCCTGTAAATCCCAGACTTGGGAGGACCATCCTTTGTGATCAATGAAGCTGTTATTTGTAATCTGCGTGACACTTTCTAGAAAACGATTCTTTCCACCTCGACCTTTGCAGATCTGATAGTTTTGATGGGATTTCTCGGGTGCAAGTCAGATGGAGGCCGACATTCAGATCAGAGTCTCACAGCAGGAACGAGGAGTGGGAAAATGTTGGAGGGAGCAACTTCTAAGTGAAGGATTCTCCTTGTCAGTTCATAACTCAACACCTCTGTCCTATTGATTATCTCTGCCCTCCTCCTCCTGGAAGATGAGGATATTCAACACAACAGTTGCCTTTGTAATGACATTTCCCATGTTGGTGAGCACCGCTTTTCTCTAATGTATCCGACAGCTGCTGTGGTTACAGTGTTTAACAGAGGCAATGAAACAAGCCTTAATGAATGACTAATGATGCCACTGGTTCACAGATTATCTTTAATGGAAAGCACATTACTGTAAAACACAAGGATCCAGCAGCTGTTTCCACAATTCATTTTATATGAATCAATATGTGGGTGGCTGATTTTGTCTGAAAAGGATGAAAATGGTATAAATAACACATAGAAAGAAGAGGAGTAAATCAATCAAAGATATTAAGGTCATTATTATTCTTCCAACGTACGTCAATATTGTTTTCTTTATGATCACTATTCTTTTTGGGATGACATACAGAAAGCAGGGTAGTTAATCCATCAGTGAACCATCAGCTATGTAATTTATGGTTAAACAAAAGAAAAATCTGTCTTCCTACTTACATTAAGTGCCTCCAGCGACGGCAATTAATCACTGTTTCAAATTAGGCCAGGGGGAAGGGAAGAAAAGACAGGTGAAGTTTGGAGGTTAAAAACGAACTCTTATATGTTATATTAAAAATGAATATCTGTTTCATCCTCAAATACACACTCGAGCCATTGAGTCCTCTGAAATCCTTTTACCGTGAAATTAAAATGTGTTCACCTGCTTCGAACTTACACATCCGGCACACACTGAGCAACATTAGCACTTATTTGGATTTTTGTGTCTAAAATTAACTCTTCTTCCAGCTGCTTTTGGTCTCCTCCAGCTTCTGAAGAAAATATCAGGCTTTAATTCTAGTAAATGCTCCACTACGCTCACCGGGTCTTTACATTTATTAAAATACTTTGTTTTACAGTGTTCCAAGACAACATTGCGTATCTATAATTTTACAACAAGTAGACAAAGATATAAACCCCCTCCATGTGAGGTCGTCCCAGACTCTAGGGGTTTTTTAATCTACACTTAAAACTCACTTCTTCTCTCCGGCCTTCTGGTGTGAGCGGAGCACGACTCCTGACATTTCCCTCTGTGTGATTTTTTATTTGTGCTGTTGTATTTGTTGTAAAGTGTTTTTATTGTATGTACAGCACTTTGGCTCGACCAAAAATCATTTAAAAAATGTGTTATATAAATAAAACTTGATTTGGTTTGATTCGATTAAACAATTGCATTGAAACTAGTGAAACAATCTTGCTCTGGAAACCAGCCTTTAATCTACTCAGTTTTGGTTTAGGGTGTGGTTTTACTCAGTCTTGTAACAGTCTTGGGCAAAGAAGGCTTAGGATTTTATTTCTTGACAGGTCAGGACCATAACTGCAGGAATATCACTATCACCTATGCATTTTCTAACATGATTACTGCGATGCGTGGTTCATAGAAAACAAAGGACAATTGCCTCATATCAAATTCACCTTTGTAATGACGTTTGGCAATTATTATTGTACAGTTACACATCTGCAAACGTTTTCTGTGGCTGTGTTTGAGATTCACGTTAAATCGCCGGTGTGTCTTGCAGCCTGGACTCAAATTGTTCTTATCTTTGTCACCACTCAAAGTCTCAGCACGCTCTGTTCTTTAAAACAAAAGACTATTATCTAGCTCTTGTAAAGGTGTGTGTGAATGTGGATCGTGTGTGTGTGTGTGTGTGTGTGTGTGTGTGTGTGTGTGGCTTTACTCCTGAGTAATGTACCGCCCTACAGTGTGTTCATTTATCATCAGCCCACTCAAGCACAGGGGAGTGTGGAGCGGTTCAGTGGAAGACTCTCTTCAAGGATTGTACATTTTCTTTCTTCTCCACAGCCACAAAATTGTGTACAACCTTTCACGGTTCCCAAAAGTATCCTAGTGTCCTCATATTGCCTCCTCCAGATTTACATGTGTGATTGTGTGTATTGCCAAGAATTACATGACATTTCATTTAGCTGACGCTTTTATCCAAAGCAACTTACAATGACCAATTACAGGGACATTCTCCCTGGAGAAACTAAGGGCTTAGTGCCTTACTCAAGGGCACACTAGTGGTGGTGTTCCAGGCGGGATTTGAACTCACAATCTTCCGACCTTCAGCCCACCTCACTATCCATTAGACCAACACTACCCTATCTGGGGATAAAATATGTTTTGTGATACAAGGGTTTACGATTCAATGTGTTGC
>NW_011344035.1:8055-11262 GCF_000735185.1 Notothenia coriiceps
TTTTTTCCCCCTCACCTTTGTGTGGAAAAATGCGGGGGATTATGCGGCCTTTTGATAAATATGCGGCCTTTTAAAAATCTGCGCCATTTTGCTGAAAAAATTATCGCAGAATGGCGTTTTTCTGGAGGGTCTAAGATAAACATATACAATAATCCTCTTCCTGCTGAATAAATAGATCAACATGGTTATAAGTAAACATAAGAATAAGGGAATTGGATAGCTGCCCCATTAAGACTGCTAACCTTAAATATTTTTGTTAACCTAGGGCACATGTGTCAAACTCAAGGCCCGGGGGCCAAATCAGGTATCAAGTATCTGCTTGAACTAGCATCACAGAGCAGCACACTGAGTTTACATGGATGTTTCCTTCTGCACTTTGTTTCTTGAGACAACAGGGCATGTTTGGTTTTTTCTTTGAGGGAAATGTTTTTTTTGAAGCTGTTGTTGGCCTGTGGAAAAATGTACTCATAAGAAATGACTCTGGAACAGCTGCAGATAGAGCCATAAGAAATTAATGCAACTGCTTATTTAATGTTTAATGTTGTTTTTAAAGGCAATGATTTAAGCTTTGTTAGTTCCAGGTTTAATATGTGCAATAAGTTCATTTCAATAAGTTTTGCAATAAACATTGAACCAGTCCGGCCCTCGACTAGTACAATTTCTTTTATTTTGGCCCACTGTGTATTTGAGTTTGACACCCCTGACCTAGGGTATTGATGGTGACATCATCAATTATTGACTCTGTTATATTGGCATTCGTATCAGCCCTTCAAATCCAATATGAGTGGGACTGCATTGAGCACACACTGCATACACAACACACATCACACCATATGGAATACGTTATTGTATCTGCTTATCAGACTCTTGGTTGCAGCTGTTTTACCACATCTTGCTCTTATTCCGAACCACATCTCTCCTGCCCTTTCCTGTCTCCTCTTCCCTTATCCCCCTTCTCCCTTTTCATCCCACCTTTTGATACCACCCTCACGCCTCCTCCCGCTCCACCCTTTCATAATCTTATCCTCCGCGTCAATGCTCCTTCCCACTGTAAGGATAAAACGCATCTGTGCGATTTGGTTGTGTTCCAGCTGATGGCTTGCATAAGACATACTCCAACACAATACACCAACACACATTATACTTTCATAACACGCCAATGGACTGCTGTTGGGAAGACTATTGATCTTAAAATAGATGAGTGACTGTTCATGGACATATAAATGATGCAGATCATCATATCATATTTTATACTCTATAAAACTAACTGTGTGTTACATATGACTTGTATATTTAGGGCTGGTGCAGGAGGTAAACATATTTTTGTGATGTGTTCTGCAGTGACAATATTGCTGTTCTCCGGGGGGGGGATGCCCCGCGGACTCGAGATATGTTTTGGATGATCTAAAATCCCAGAGTGGAAAAATCTGAAAATGATGTGACACACACTTCCCCTCCCTGTGTTGCCTGCTTCACTGCGTTGCTCATTTTAATAATTAGTAAGTGCAATGTATTTTTAATTTCTTCTCTGATTGTGGTTCCTTTATGCATCATTGCTTCCCTCTTTCTCTCTGTGTGTCTCTGTGTGTGTGTCTCTCTCTCTCTCTCTGTGTGTGTGTGTGTGTGTGTGTGTGTGTGTGTGTGTGTGTGTATGAGCATGCACGTCACCCATAAACTAATATTGCTGAAGTATTCCCTCAGGCTCGAGAACAGGGAATCAGCTATTGACTCTCTCCTCCTTCATTAGAAGAATGACAAATCACTATTTCATTGATTCCTCTCTTTAACCTTTGCCTCACTTGATCTCTAACATTGTTCTCTGTCCTTCTCTGCGCTTATTTCTTCAATCTCCACCTTTTCTTCCTCCCATTTCTGCCTTCCTTATGTTCCTTCCATCCCGACGTTCCACTTTATGGACCCATCAGGACTGCTATTCTCATTTCTCTTTCCAGACCTTCTGCTTCCTCCATATCCTTTTTTTTCTCTCCTAATTTGCCATTTCACTCCTCTCTCTTCGACTCAGAGATTTACAGTTTCAATAGTTAGGGAGGCCACACATTGCATGACCTTACAGTGACGTCTTGTTCTGTCTACTGCGGGAGAAACATGATTTGACTTAATTTCCATCTCAGACCCTCACACAGCAGCACCCATAACGAGTATTTCTGCAGCACAATGATTTCGTGACTCAAGAACACAAAAAGTAATTTAAAAGGTGAAGCCAAGCTGTTATCAACAACAAGCAATGAATATGACTTCGGTCTGGAAATAAATAAAAACAACTCAAATCTAGTGAAGCAATGAAGATAAATTGTAAACAGCTTGCTGTGTTTCCTGTGTCCTTGACATTGGTCCATTACAGTGGGAAGACGCAATTCAAAACACCTCAAAGTAACTAACTCATTTCCGGCCAAAAATGTTCTTATATTCAATAAGAAAACATGAAACAAAAGCCAAGCATATTTCAATCAAACAACACAACTTAAATGTGACACGGTTTAACCTTAATTTGTCTGTTATTCTATGCCATTTGTTGATCCTTTTCATAGTATGTGCCAAATACGGCAAACAAGAATTCCAAAATTTGAAAAGAGATTATAAAAACCTGCTACACTTATTTGTGAGATGAAACGCGTCATCTGCAGGAATAAGGTTAATCCAATGTGTCCGTCACTTTGAAATGATTTCTGATAATCCATAAGCAATAAACCTGCTTTTCCTTTTCCAGATGTCAGAGCGAGAGATAGCTTCGCTCTCATGCAAAACTGCGTGCGCATAGCTCTCATTTCTCAATGGTAACGTGTATGTGGAAATTCCCCTTCGATTCTATTGGCTCTAACGGTTAAAAAGAGATGTCAATCACCAAAATCGATCAATGGGTTCCAGAGAAACGGTTAAAACGGCCATTTCCAACCAAAGTTCTTTTTGTCTAAACCTCTCTAAAAAGGTCAAATGTCACTTGTTTTCCATCAATCTTGATAGAGGGTACTTTTTTGTGCTTTGGATTCCTAAAGCTTTAGTCTATCATACCATCATCCAAGGGTAGTTTTCACTATAATAAAAAAGATTTTTTGGACGGACATTATAATTTACAGTTTTTTACTATGTTCAATCTGAATTTTCTTTCAAATAAAAAACATCTATATTGATTTTGACTTTTCTACAGCCAACTCCCAGGTTTATCATTACTTTTAGAAAAAAGATTAT
>NW_011344035.1:11275-26617 GCF_000735185.1 Notothenia coriiceps
TTTTGCTAAACCTCTCCAAAAAGGTAAAATGTCACTTGTTTTGCATCAATCTTGATACAGGGTACTTATTATATGTTGTACTTTGGATTCCTAAAGCTTTTAGTCTACCTTACCATCATCAAGGGTAGTTTTTCACTATAAGTAAAAAAGAATTTTTGGACGGACACTATAATTTACAGTTTTTTACTATGTTCAATGTGAATTTTCTTTAAAATAAAAAACATCTATATTGATTTTGACTTTTCTACATCCAACTCACAGGTTTATCATTACTTTTAGAAAAAAGATTATTAATTTCCCCCTAGAAGTGTAGTTATGGTCATTTGTTCTGGAAACTTCCTTTTCGAGCCTGAGACCTGAACAATAGGCTCAGGGCTTAACAGGTTAAGTGTTGTGAATAGATGTTTCCTTTTTGTTTAACACACATTTAAAAATCTAGTGTGTTGTGTTTTTATATGAGAACTGTTATGAAAAGGTGTGAAAAATGTGTGAAAACAATGAGAAAGTGTGAATTTGCAAGAGAATAATTATGCTGTGCTAAGAAGGTGATGAGGAAAATCAAATGAATCCCAGTTTCACAATCATGTCTAGCAATTAAAGAAAAACTGTCATTGTGTTTGATTTCTTTACTTAAACACCTCAGATAACAAATTGATCCAACAAGCTTTTTAAAGGCTAATTTACTTACTTACTTTACATACTTACTTGTTTGCCTGTCCTTGTTTATCTACCCTCCCTCATATTGTAAAGCGTCTTTGAGTTGTGAAAAGCGCTATATAAATAAAATGCATTATTATTATTATTATTATTAATTGCATTTACATTTGACCATTCTGAACTAAATTGACGAGATGGATAAATTGAATTTACAAAAAGCCAAGGTAAGAAAATATAAAACCCTGACATAATATAGATGTATAGAGATGATATGTCAGCTGCCAAACCTCTCTACAATTGACATGACACGGCAGTATTGATATTAAATTTTGTGTTGATGTTTACATCCTGTGAGCCAACGAATGCAGATGACTCTTCGTGAGCTACATTCAAAAATTGTTCACAACAGATGGCAATGAAGGGCACATCTGCAGGCACTTCTGCTGATTTAGTGTGTGTGTGTGTGTGTGTGTGTTTGTGTAAATGCATCTGAATATGTTGTTTTTTTTGTATGTATCTACGTCATCTTGGAGATAAGGCTGCTTTGAGGCCGACCTCAGGAGGGCGAGGACAGGTGGAGGCGGAAAGGAGGATGACAGAATACCAGAGAGAGGCAGAGCGACAGACTGTGACAGATAAAGAAGGACAGCAGGCAAAAAAAAAAAAGTTAGCCTCTAAGTGAAGGGGATATGGGGTCCATGAAAAGAAGACATGAGAGGCGAGGTAGGGGTTGTAAGGACAGCCGACCGAAACGGATACTCTTGGGGATGAAAAGACGAGAAAGGAAGAGACAGAGAGAACAGGAGCCCGTTATGTCACTCTGAAGAGGACACGTCTTCTGTCTGACCTTTTCAGACAAATTAACACCCCTCCATCCTCCCTCCTTTAGAGACCTTTAAAATAAGTGTCCTCTGTGGCTCCCCCTAGCTTTTCGTTTGGTTTGTCCAGCTCTTGTGTTTTAGAAATATTTGTGAGGAAGGGCTTTGGCTCGGACCTCTTGACCCCCTGCCCTCCCTTAATATTACTTTGTAAAGCTCCTACAATAAAAAAGCTGACATTTTGACTTTAATTCATTGAAATTACACATAATTGTTTTTAGGTTAGTTGAAAACAATAATTTAAATACTAAATCAAAAATATTAGGTTCAACTTAAAGGAGACCTATCATGCTATATTTGAATAATATATTGTAGGGCCATACCTATATAAGGTATATTTATACGTTTTTTTTTCAAAATACCAAACAGATCATGCATTTGAGCCATGCCTAATTTTGCTCTATTTTGCTCTCCTCCACCCTGTCTTTGCATGCTGCAGCTGACCACGCCCCCCTGCAAAGGAGGGGGCCGAGTTACGAGCGTCATGTTACCATGCTGTTACCATGCTGTTACCATGCCACGGCAACCTCTCATTCCACTGATTGGTGGAGAGTTGGCCATATAGGCGGAGCTCCTCGTCACTGACGTCAGACTATTTTCAAATCTGTATCAGTCTGTATCAGATCCTTTAAAGTCCCGTTTTTAGAGATTTGGGTTTGGAGGAAAAGAGAGACGGTTGTGTTTTCTGACACTTGGTGAGTTCCCTGACACACCTGACACACATATTCATGTATAAAAGACGTACAAAAGTGCATTTTGCAATGATACTGCACTGTTTTAAATTAGCCCCTCATCTAATGTCTCCAAGCGTCTTTAGTTCTTCCAGTTGTCACGCGTGGAGGCGTAAATGACTTTTTTCTCTCAGTTTGCAACACTATTTAGTAATCATCTTACAGGTGAGTCCTTGGTCTTTTCTAAGCCCTTTCCCTCCCCATGTTTACATTTTGTGTGTCATTTTGAAGAGGACACGCCTTCTGTCTGACCTTTTCAGACAAATTAAGACCCCTCATCACCCCTCCGTTTGAGATCTCCCCCAACCTTTAAAGAAAATGTCCTCTGTGGCTCCCCCTAGCTTGTATTTGGGGTTGTCCAGCCCTTTTGTTTTATAATTATTGCTGAGGAAGGACATTGGCCCTGACCTCTTGACCTGCTGCTGTCCACTGGGAACTTTTACTTTTACTATATAAAGCTCCTATACTGTTGCTTCAAACTGTTTAAAATGTACCCCTCATCTAATGCCTCCCAGCGTTGACATTTCTTCCAGTTGTCACACATCCATAGTGGCGTGACTATAATGACTTCTGTGTACTTTATGTTTTTCTCTCTGGTTGCAACACTATTTAGTATTCATCTTACAGGTTGGTCTTTTCCGAGCCCTTTCCATCTCCATGTTTACAGTAATCCGCTGAGCCTGCAGTTCCTTCGATCATCAGAAGACATTAATGTATGCGAGGTATAACAGGAATACTCTGGCCCATTGCCTCAGAGCACAGCACTTGTTACAGAACTAGAGTTGGTCCTCGGGGCAGCGCTCTGACTGTCAAATGCAGAGGGCGAATTTCCCCGTGGGAGTCAATTAAGTATTTATGCACAACTGGATGCATAATAATCAGAGTCATTGTTGGTTGCAAGGGTTGTAACACTGGCTGCGTGTATAGTTTGTTGTTTACAAAGATACAAATAAACATGAATTTAAGTGCTTATTACAATAACATTGGGGGGCAAATGGATTTATTTCACGCCACCGGTAGCAGTCAGCCCATATATTGTTTGCCATCAGTGCCACACATGGGCATTATGTCATTGCTAAATTAATGCCATAAGTGCCTGATTATTCTGCTATGCGTGTACATTATATCCATATCCACTTGTCTACACTCATACACACAGAGTAGCATGTGTATTTTCATGATGAAGAGCTAATCCAAGTTTGCTCTTGAACAGTTCCCTCATCGTGCTGTGGCAAATGCTGACTGATGAATATAGCACTGCTGCTCTCTGCGGGACAAACTATGCAATTACATGTTCTATTATAGAATAGAATAGAATCGGAGGGATGAAACCCTCTTTAATGGTCACACATGCAGAGCACAAAGCACACACAGTGACATTTGGCCTCTGCATTTAACCCATCCTACCAGGAGTCTAGGAGCAGCAGTGGGCAGCTATTGTACAGCGCTCGAGGAGCAATGGGGAGTGAGGGGGGAAGGGGGTTGTCCGGTGCCTTGCTCAAGGGCACCACGGCAGGGCCCAGGAGGTGAACTGGGACCTCTCCAAGTAGCAGTCCACACTCCATATTTAGGTCTGTTCGGGGACTTAAACCGGCGACCCTACGGCTCAAAGTCCAAGCCCAAGGAAGTCACACATTCAACTACAAACAGGTGCCAGACTGATATGAAAGCTATGAAAATAGAACACTATTATACCAGTGTTTTCCTGTATTATTTTAGACTTTTCGTTAAAGCTGTCAGTTGATGGTGTTGTTGTGGATCCATTTTGCTTTGATTTACTGATATGTTAACTCTACACGCAAATCACACGTTTGCCTCATGGGGCTTTACTATCTGTACAGGATAACACACTCCTGTTTCAACCCACAATTCAGGAAAAACTCTCCAAACAAATCCCATTTTTCCAGGACATACAGACATGTAATCGGCTTCACCACAATACAATGTACACAATATAAATGACATTCAGAATAATAACACGTTAAAGTTAAAGATAAATCAAAAAGAAGAATTTAGGAGGATTAGACTTCCTCATAGCTATTTCTGACTCCACCTGTCTGATGTGGATTCATACTGTAATGTCCTGCGTCCTAATAAAATGGCATAAAAGCTGCCATAACGGCTGCCATTTTACTGTCTTTGGTCTAAAATGCCTGAATTAATTGTAATCTTCCTTTAGGGTAGTAACTTGTGTTAAGATCAAAGACTGTATGTTAAGATGTACATAACTGTACTGTACAGTGCTGTTGATCCTACTATAAGAAGAGACGAAACTATCGCGATACGTCATTAAGTCTCGCGTTAGTACACACATCTCATTCGAGACAAACTGGAGGGATTTCTGAGTCTGCAGTGTGTGTAGCTAACAGCTAACAGAGAAACATAATTTATCTACTTATCTACGGATTTACGGAGTCTCTTCATCTGTAAGGTAAGGACACATGCTTCTGAGCAATAGGTAATAACAACGTAAATGCTAATGGTTCCTTTAACGATGTTAGCAACTTCTGAATTGCTGTAGAAACTTCACTCACTTTAAATGTAACGTTAGCTACCTAGCATTACAGGAGCTAAAACAACAAACAACTAAACACAAAGATAGCAACGCACAATTGCCATGACAACTTTAATATTTTGAATGCACATTTGTTTTTATTTGTAGCTACTAGCTTAGCTTGGATAACTTGTAGTTGTTGTTTGTGATAGTGAGCAAAAGCCAGTTACAATTAACGTTATATAACTATATTCTATTTAACATAGATTTGACTATTGTTGCTGTCTTTATGGCACTAATTAAACGAACACACAGAAAGCTAGGGGATATGTAAGGCATATATACAAAGCTAGGGGACATTATTTGGTCAGAAAATACATTATTAGAGCTAAACAAATTCATTGTCCCGATATCTTTCTTGTTTTGCTATCGGCTATTTATTTAACGGTAGCCAACTGCTAGCCTATACAATTTTAAAATGAGCTGATGAACTTGACTAATGGTGTATATATACATATTTAAACCTAGAGAAGTTAAAGTAAAATGTGGATGTTACAAAAAAGGTCGAGCAAAAAAACTAGGGATTAAATAAGCTGGCTAGAGTCACCAAAAAATGGTCCTTAGGTGCTTTTTATTAACAGCCAAAAAAGCTCAAAGTCACAAGGATTTACATAAAGAAAACAAAACCTATAGGACTGGTACCTCTCTGCTCTCTTGCCACAGTCACACTACTTCCCTAAACACTTGTGGCCAGGGGTTTACATGTTAAGCCCCTCCCCATAGGACAATCCACTATTTATACCCCTAACCAATGTCATTCTTATCTACAAACACATTCACAATGCAAGGCAAATTACCCAAACACAACAAATCAAATAGGTCAACATATTCTATCTTTCTGACCACAGAAACCTTAAACAATTGTTATTGTTTAAGGTTTCTGTGGTCAGAAAGATAGAATATGTTGACCTATTTGATTTGTTGTGTTTGGGTAATTTGCCTTGCATTGTGAATGTGTTTGTAGATNTTTCAGACAGGTTTTTAGAGAAATGGATCAGGACAAAAAGAGAGAGAATCTTTTTTCCTGAAACGTTCAGAGTCTCTTTCCACAGAGGGGACACATGTTGATGTAGAAGAGACATGAAGAAGTGGATTTTGCATAATAGGTGACCTTTAAACAAAACTCCAGCCTTTTTAGGCATTTAATGAATGGAGAATGAAGTGAACAAATTGTTAAAACAACCAAACATGTCTAGCACCTCAAATGAAAAGCGGAGTGAGTAGACTGTCTTACAGTTTCTAATCATATTTGGCTTACACAAATACATTGTACATCTTATTGCTGTATACAGTATCCTCACATTACCCAGGTTTCTGATTGTCTGCATCGTGTTGGTTTGTCTTTGACTTGTCCTCATCCAGCCACTCATTCTTGTTCAAACAGAGTTAACAGCTGCGTGTTTGCACTCTGATGGAATTGGCTTATAAATGAGGGTTGAAAACTACAAGCCATAAAATGTGTTACCAGTGTTAGTTGATGCTTTCATTTCAGCTTGTGAATTATACATATAGTGTTTATCATTAGCATATTTTCGTGAGCACCTTCAGTACAGTTTTGAATAAGGTACATGGGAATGTTGTGATCTCAATTTGTTCATGTTACACACGCTTGTCTACTAACTTTAGTAAAAAAAACTGGCCAAAAGTTGTCCTCTGGGATTGCAATTTATGATTATATTTATGATTAGTCTTTTTCGGCCGACTACTTGCACAATAATGATCTAAATAATGTCAGAAAATAGTGAAAACATTGCCTTGCAGTTTATCCAAAACCCATATATTTAGTAAGATATAATTAAACCAGAAGAAAAGCAAAGAAGTTGAAGGGATAAAACTGAATTTCCTGCCTTTTATATCTGTACTAACTAACCCCTAGTCGTGAAATGGTTGCAGTACTGATCGTGCCTCACATACCTTAATCTTGACAATGTGCTCTGAGCAGGAGGACTGCGCGGCTTGGAGACTTTGGCAAAGCTGAGAGACTTCCTGATGCTTCCTGATTGAAATACGAAGCACATACAAGTGTGAGGTTAGCAATTATCTCGTGCAGTACATGAAACAAAGCTAAGCTATTTGGTAGTCTTAGTGTGTGTGTGTGTGTGTGTGTGTGTGTGTGTGTGTGTGTGTGTGTGTGTGTGTGTGTGTGTGTGTGTGTGTGTGTGTGTGTGTGTGTGTGTGCACCTGTGTTGTAAATCTAACTGTTCCTGCAGCTCCTGGTTTTCCAGGGTTTGAGAAGAAGTTGTTGAGTCTTGGTTTTGAATCCTTTGCGTCAGCTCTCTGATCTCATCCTTCAAATAACTGATGGTCTGGGAACAGATTACAGAAGTAAGCCGACATCAAATAAGAGACGTGACCAGAGTATAGATGCATTGTGCGGGTTTGTGTGAGCGTACCTGATTGGCAGTGTTCAGTCGAGTGTCTCGTTCCTCCAGTTTCCTGTTCAGGCCCTCCATGTTTTTACGGAGAGCTCTGTTGGCCTCCACCTGCTCCGACAGGTTCTTAGCTGCCTCCGTCTCTCTCTCCTGAAACTTTTTTAATCGCCCCAGAAGATCCTGGTTTCGATCCACCTCATGCTGTATCATAAGTGAAAAACATGTTTACCAAGTGTATTTGTATTAACGCTTTCCAGTTCTTTTCAGTTGCTAACACACTAAAATCTCACATAAAGCACAATTATTTAATCTCACACTCAAAGAGCAAAACCTGAGCTCAAATCTCCAAAACTCTAAATACACTTTCAGCTCTGCACCCAATTTGCTATTCATCTTGACACTTTTTGCAAAACACTGCACACAGTTCTCTAAGTAAGAAACAGAAATCTGACATATTCACTCGTTTTGCCATTTTCAAAACACATTAAAAATGCTACTCACATAAACCAAATGCCAAATGACCATAAACACTAAACTGCTGTATTGACGACTCATCAATCGGGGTGTAAGCACTAGAACCAGGCCTCGTGTAAGAACTTTTTTTCTCTGCGTGTAGACTTGAACATTCTTTATATGCAGAATTATCTGCATAAAGAAAGCCATACAAGAGGAGTAGGGATGGGTATCGTTAGGATTTTATCAATACCGGTATTGATAAAATGACAATAAATGAAAATGTAAAACGAAAAAAGCGATCATGAAAATGTTTCCAAAAAATGAATAAAATGATTTTTGACCACTTTGTTGTTCAGATATATCACATATTTGTAACTAAATGATACATTAATTGAAACAAAACACGGTAAAAACTGAGGAGTGACTCCCGTGAGGTTCATGTATTTTCTTCACTCCGCTGGGAAACTGCTCTCATGTCAAGAAGCATCAGAACAGTGCATGCACTGCCTCGTCCAATCAGTGAGCGATAAACAGTAAGGGGGCGGGGCGAGTGTCTGAGGATTTCACCGGAGGATGGTCTGGTGGTTCCTCGGTTATCGCTCTTCCATTATCACTCCTCGATCCTCGGTCCTCCGGCAAAAATAAGGCCACTGGGACGGTACTCAAGATGGCGCAGACAAATCAACTTCCGGTGATGACGAGGAGCGAGGAAATGAAAAATAAGAGAAGTTAAACGCAGCCCGGGATAGGGCAATGAAATCAGGAGTCTCCTGCGAAAATGGCAAGGAGGGAGGTTTGGCAAGTATGTGACCAATCAAGAAGTGTCATTTCTTGACTGGCAGCAAAAATAACCAATCACAGCAGTGGTTCTCTTGCTGGCTCTGTCCAATCACAAATAAGAAGTGTTCTCCCTAAAGGAATACCCTTTCCGTAAAAGTTGAAATGTTGAAGTGTTTTGTGAAATGCTGTAGCGTTTTGTGAAATGTTGAAGTATTTTGTGAAATGCTGTAGTGTTTTCTCAAATGTTGTTTTGACTTGCACTTCAGGGCCACCGTATAAAGCATTCCCATGGCAACTTCTTCAGGAATTGCATTCTCTAGTTTGTTTTTGTTTTTTATATGTCAAAGTGGACAAAGTAAGATGACAGCTGTGGTAGTAGATGAAAGGGAAAAAGGAAGAAAGAAGAGAAATTAAACTATAATTATTATTTCCACGAGCCATTTACACACAAACATTTGCACACAAATGATAGAAAGTCAGCCCTAAACAGGAAAACGTTGAGATCGAAAGCGAGTGTGTGAGATCTGATGAAGCTTCGATACAGTTCATCCATAGCACTGATGCAATATGAATGTGAAACACTGATACAGCCTATGACAGTGTTAAAGAGATTAACTTTTTTGTGTACTATGTACTGCATGAACCTTGCACTTTCTTACACATTAAGAAACTCCCAGAATTCGCTTTATTTGTCCTTATCTTCAAGTGAAGACGGAACTTAAAGCATTACAGTGAAGGCTCTGTGTTGCTGCAGAAGCGAAACTACAGGACTCTGCAGAGAAAAAGAAAAACTAAACATCCTCAACTGCTTCCTCATGACTGGGAGTGCAGCCAGCCAAATAAAACACTCTGCAGTCTGTTGGCATATTGAGGTACTACCTCTTAATGAGGAACACATCTGTCTACCAACAAAAGAAACCACCGAACATACATTTCCCGGCTTTCTGTGTCAGAATAGAAAGGTTAGAAATAGTGCTGAGTAAGAGTGTACCGGAAACCTGCTGAACTCAGCCAGATTGTGTAATAATGTGCTGAATTTTAAAGACTGTTTAGATTCACTCCTTAAAGTGCATAATTCCTGAGTGATTGAGATACCAGGGATCTTGTTACCTGTTGATTAAAGCAAATCATTTTAAAATGCTACTTTTCGCTAAGGATAAACTATCATTTCCTGACATTTGTGAATTGATTGCAATAATTGTGAAAAAATCACTTTCTCTCCATCTCACAAACCTGTTCAGTATAGTTGGCCTTTTGCTAATCTGGATATATTCATTTGTAAAGCAGCCTTATGAGTTGTCTGCTGAGGGTCGCAATATAGCTAACATGTACTGTAATGAATGAACAATAAAAAGGTGATTGCTTGATTTGAAAATATTTGACAGCTTCTTTATGGTTCTGCCCATATGCAGTCTTTCAATAAAGGCACTGTCTGGCCCAAAATATATTAAAAAAACAACAGCAACAAAAAACTACCCAACAGAATTAAGTATTTCTTTACTTGTGGAACAGTATTTGGATCCTTCACTTAAGAGGTGAAGCAGCAATAGCACATTATACAAATAATCAATTCAAGTCCGGCATTCAAAAGTATACTTAAATTGAAGTACAGAGGTATTAGAACCTTAATGTGGGCCTACTTGAAAAAACAGAGTTACACTTGTATATTATTTGATCATTATTATTGATGAATTATTATCCAAGTGGTATTGTTGCTCTTAATCAAATGTAATTTTAGTAAAGATGAAATCAGAGATCAGTGGATCGCCGGAGCTGTAGATTAACATTAACATGCTTATTGTAGTTGTAAATTGCGGCCTGTAGCACCATCCTTGATGGAGCATATGTGTGGGCTGGACCTGTATTTTACAGGACAGGAGTGAGGGTCGAGTTGTCGATTCTTGTTCAGTTTTCTGTGACTATCTGCCTCACTCTCTCAGACTTTCAGTTGTGCGCGCTACTAAAGAGACGCGCTACCATGGAAACCAAACAATGGTGTAGCTGTATTAAAGTCTGAGTGGAAACAGTCGTGAGTAAATCTGATTTTGTCAGAAATCGGGAGAAATGCGGGAGAAATATAACCCCAGTTCTCCAGTGAAGGGGAGGAGTCTCCCTCCGCAGCCGGTTGGCGTAGTTTTGGCACAATTCCGTTGTACAGACCGACGTTAACAGCAGCCCTGTCTGTGCACACGGAGACCGACTCCTGGAAAAGCTTCACAAGTACGTCGGTACGCAAATGCGCTTTGTGACACAAGTGACGGTACGCATTTCAGATTACGCACATAACCTGCGTACCAGTTATGTGCACCCCTGTACTACAGCAAAAGTATTCTCCGTCGGGACTTCCTGCAACAACACCACGCCGTTATCTTGATTCTGATTGACCAGAAGACATTATCAAAGATGTTCCATTGAGAAGACGATCACTACCTGACAAAAGTTTTCAAAACCGTTTCTGGTCTTCAGTATTTCCAGACAAGTGGCTACTGAAATCCATCTTACTAACTGCTGTCTGTGCAATTCTCGGCGCGAGTAGGCGGACTTTATTTTGCGTACTTTAACATCATTTTTCATGGTGGGGCTAAGCCATTTCTTGGTATGGGTGTAGCCTACCCCAGCCATACCCTGGCGCTGCCACTGGTGGGATGTATGGGGCGGGCCATTCTGCACATGTGTTAAATGTGTTATATTTTAACGCAATTAATTCAAAAACATTCATTACCGCCGTTAACGCGATAATTTTGACAGCATTACATTAAATATATAATTAAATATATAATTGTATCACTGCTGTTATAACACTGTGACTCCAAGCCTTATTGTTTGATGGTGCTTAAGTGCACCAGATGGAGCTTACGAGTCACAACGGGACAAGTAAAACTCGCTACCCCTACAACTTTACCTGCATTATAGAAAGAAACTAACCACATCGTTCACCAGTTTCATCAAATAATGAAAGTTACTTCAGCCACATAAACCTGGGACCTCCAGTCTTTGCAAAGAAAAAAAATGTGCATTTAAAACATTTAAAAACTTTGAAAGATTTGATTGCTCGTTAAACAGTGATTGGAAAAAGAAAACAAAAAGGTATAATTCAGACATTAAATGTAGTTTGGGATAAAAAAAAAGGCAATTTAATCATTCTAATTTACATTAGGTAAACTAGTTCTATTATCCCCCTTAAATACCGTTAATGTGTTCATTTGTTTCAGGGTCTAGACTAGAGTAACCTAACTTTCCTTCAATCTTTGTTAAACCACAACAACAAAATGAGACTTTCTAGTTTTTTCTTTAAGGCCCTGTGTGGTCTACTGTTTCTATTGAAGAGGTTTTAGGTGTGATGTGACAGCCCATGGTATTCACTTTATAATCTAGTTCCAGTGTAAATCTTCACTAGCCTCATTTTCTATTTAAAGGTTTGTAGAAGAGCTCTGCCAAAGCAACAAGTTGCCTTGTTAAATCTGTGTCAATACAGTGACAAGCAACCAAATTTAGTATATCATCTCAAAAAACTTGACAGGCCTCGGAACCTCAGGGGCCCTAAAGGTACCAGGTTGTCTGTGTTTTTGGTCATTTGATTAATTACACATTTGTTTGGTAAATGCACCAATAAATAAACAACTGAAAGGTTAAAGCCATTAAAGCTGCTCCTGCTTTTTTTCACAAAGTTGCCACTTGAAGTAAGCACAGAAAACTGTTAACACAACATTAGCACCTTATTCAGTTTATATTGTGAAGTTAACAGCAAACCTTTCTACATATCCATAATCAGAAACAGGTTGACTGCTGAGTAGGTTTTCACATGCAAGAAAGACACAAGTTGGGAATAATAAATATAATAAAAAGGATTTATGTGCAAAAGAAAATGTAAAAAAACCAATGTGGAATATGTCTGTTTTTAGAAAGGGCAAGAGAGAAATGAGAAATCCTCTCCTCTGAGCAGACATTTTAAAGAGACGTCCATTAATGATGACAGGAGGCACAGCAGCCCTCTGTCTGATGGACATAACTGTGTTCATGATGACTTGTATATTTACTTTTAAGTCATTCACAGTGTGGTATAATGAGACAATAACAGGCTACAGATACCCACACACACACACACACACACACACACACACACACACACACACACACACACACACACACACACACACACACACACACACACACACACACACACACACACACACACACAAACACATATAGGCATATATATATTTATATAAATATATATACAATTAATTTTCAGAATCAAACAAGTATGAGAGCACTCTCATAATAACGTAACACTATCAGAGACTGGATATATCCCCCTTTCTGGTCGCAACAATGAGGAAATTAAATTACGGGCCAAAAAGTATTAAAAGTAAGCATAGGACCAAACCAGCTGAGACCTGTCTGTCTGCCGCATCTGCGCACACACACACACACGCACGCACGCACGCACGCAAGCACGCACGCACGCACGCACGCACACACACACACACACACACACACACACACACACACACACACACCTCCACACTGTACCACACACACCTACAGCTCCTAAAGCATATAATATATATCAGGGTACAGCCGTTGTGTATTTTATTATTTGAAGCACTAAATGGTTTTAGACAAATATCGACTCTTTCTTTGTAGATATCAACTAAAATAAAGCAAATACAGAGAGTAATGTAGGCCTGTTATACTGAGTGATATATATTATATACACTGCTCTGCTTTCTGCACGGACCTCACAGCTGTTCTTACTGTAAACATCGCGTCGCGATGAAAGCAGTTAATAAAATAATATCCAGGGGATGCATGCAGAGCTGGCATTGGCTGAGATAAATCCGGCCGTGCGTCACGACTCTTTTAAACATCAATTTTGGCGGGAAATTCATCCGCGGAGGAGCCGTGAAGGACCCATCAGTGTATCCTCGATTATAGCTCCTCCAGAGAGCCTCCTCCAGAGAGCCTCCTCCAGAGAGCCTCCTCGACGCTCGATCCTCGGTCCTCGAATTGCATTTAGAGAAAAGAGATGTTCAACATGGCGCGCTGAAATTCATTTCCGGGTCACTACCAGAGGATCGAGGATTCGAGGAGTCGAGGAGGGGTAATTAGTGAAATGAGAAAGGGCCCTTTTGTCTTGTCTGATCGTACTTCCTGTGTTTGCCTCCCTGTCTTTAGTTTCCCTGGTGTGTGTTCGCCTGTTGCCCTTGTGTTTCTGCCTCCCCTGCCCAGCTGTGTCTTGTCCTGTGATTACACTTCTGTGTATTTAGTCTTGTCTTCCCCTGTGCTCCATGTCTGTTCGTCCTCGTTTCACGTCCATGCTACCTGTCGTCGTTTCATGTCCATGTTCCCAGCCTCGCCTATGCTTGTCCATGTCTCCTGCCTGTTCCCGTTTGTAAGATTGTTCCTGTCTGTCGTGCTCCCCGATTTTGTTTTTGTTAATTAGTTTCTTGTTTTTCATGTCTTCGGCTTCTTTTTAATAAAGCTCGCTTTTTGTTAACCAAACCTTTTTGTATTTTTTAACTGCACTTGGGTCCTATTTTCCCCACCCTGACAGTACGAACAGACCAGAATGGACCCAGCACGTTTTTTCCCCTCAAGAGGTTGGATCCGCTGATCTACACAATTGAGTATATTTTTTTCAAGTGGATGAGAGCCTCATCCAGCGGGGCCAAAGAGGCTGCCCTGAAGGAGAGGCACACATGGAGGTGGCCAACAGGGCCCTGGCTCTGCAGATTGTTGCCCGAGTGGCTAAGGGATTTTTACAAGCAGCCCTGAGTGTCGGTCTCAAGCCTCAAAACCCTTCCTGGGATCCGGCCTGGCCTTAGGAGGTCCACGGAGCCTCCAAAAGGCCTCTAGGAGACGCAAGGCCAGGATTCCAGCCCGTGCCCCAGCACCCATAGTTCCATCCCCACCAGCCATGGTTTCCAGCCCCAGTTCTGGCCCCAGTAGCCATGTTCCAGCCCCAGTTCTGGCCCCAGCAGCCATGGGTCCGGCTCCAGTTCCATCTCCAGTTCCAGCCCCAGCAGCCCATGTTTCCGGCTCCAGTTCCGGCCCCTGCTGCCATGTTTCTGGCTCAAGTTTCGGCTCCAGTACTGGCTCCCGGCCGACGCCAGGCCCCCGGTGTCCTGTCGGCGTTCCGCGACCGACTGCAGCTCCCATCTCCTGTTGGGGTCCGGCCCTCTCTAGTTCCCTACTCAAGTCCCTACTTAGGTCCATTCTCTAGTCCCTTCTCTAGTCCCTTTCTCAAGTCCATTTCCAATTCCCTTCTCAAGTCCCCTCTCGAGTCCTTTTCAAGTCTCTTTTCAAGTCTCTTTTTAAGTCCCCTCTTGAGTCGCCCTCTCGAGTCCTCTCTCAAAGTCCCTTTCTCAATCCCCTTCCCATGTCTCTTCTCTGGTCCTTACTCAAGTCAACCTCATGTCCAACTCCATGTTTTTGTTCCATTTGGGGGTTCTGCTGAGGGTTCTGCCAACACCATTGTTCTGTCCATTTGGGGAGGGTTCCGCCGAAAGCTGTCCTGGCGGGTCTTCCTGCCAACCCCATGTCCTGTTCCGTTGGGGGGTCCAGCCGACCACCTCTTTCGTCGGGTCTCTGCCAACTCCATGTCCTGTTTCATTTGGGGGTTCCGCTGGGGTCCTGCCAACTTTCATGTCCTTGTTCTGTTGAGGGGTCCATCCAACACCTGTTTTGTCGGGGTTCTGCCAACTCACGTCCTGTTCCGTTGAGGTGTCCAGCCGGATACCTGTTTCATCGGGGGGTTCCTGCCAACTCCACGTCCTGTTCCGTTGAGGGTCCAGCCGGACACCTGTTTTCGTCGGGGGGGTCCTGCCAACTCCAGTCCTGTTTTGTTGAGGGGTCCAGCCAGACACGCTGCTTTATCAGGGTCCTCCCAAGTCCATGTCCTGTTTCGTCGG
>NW_011344035.1:26702-27585 GCF_000735185.1 Notothenia coriiceps
CCCCCCCCCCCACCTTATCACCTGAATCTCCTCCGAGAGCACCATTGGGTTCTTTTTAACCAAATATCTCTGAGGGGCTTATTTTCATCTAAAATAACAGACAGAGAATCAGCACTTTGGAAACAGGGCTGAAACAGAGGGGATTATGGGATGTTGCAATGATCTGTTTGGTGTTTGGAGCCAAACACTTCAGAGACATGTTCTGTATATATCTGAGAGCTATAATATATTGATGATAAACAGTATAATAGGGGACCTTTAACATCACTTTCTCTCTCGATTTGAGATGATAAAGTCATGTTGGTATTTCTTTAGGTTAATTTCTCTGCCCGTGTTCTTGTAGGAGTTGGAGCGGCGCCTGGCGCTGCAGGAGCAGGACATCGCCATCGTGAAGACGGTGAAGTCAGAGGTGGCCAAAGTTCCAGACCTGGAAAAGGATTTGAAGCGCCTCAGAGAGGATAATGCCTTCCTCAGGTCAAATTGTGTTTCAAGTTTTTAATGCGTTTTGAAAAGGTCTCGCGTTTCAAAAGAATAGGCTGGTTTTATCTTTATAGAATACAGCCTAGTGCTAAAATGTTTTGCTTTGAAACTCTTGACATTTCAGTGTGGCTATAGGTCATCATACCACACTACGCTTTATGTGATGGGTGACTTTTGAGGAAGGGAGGTGGGAGAAAAGTAAATACCTGAAGAGAAATGTTAACCTCGCCAAGAATATGCAGAAAACCCAATTCTGTGTGTTTCCATGGACGTGATTTTTCACCAGTGCCAGTATTCTGATTAAATACATTATAACGGTTTCACTTCTCAAGAAAACTGATAAAAGAATGTTGGTTACACATTTCTGCTGAAGATGGTTTTTTGGTAGTCAAATGTTCATGGG
>NW_011344035.1:27603-28311 GCF_000735185.1 Notothenia coriiceps
GGGAGAAAAGTAAATACCTGAAGAGAAATGTTAACCTCGCCAAGAATATGCAGAAAACCCAATTCTGTGTGTTTCCATGGACGTGATCTTTCACCAGTTTCACTTCTCAAGAAAACTGATAAAAGAATGTTGGTTACACATTTCTGCCGAAGATGGTTTTTTGGTAGTCAAATGTTCATGGGCAAGAAGAATAATGGGTTAAGTAATATCACGTTGGAAAGTCTTTCTCTGATATAACATAACTGACATTATTGATAACATCTAGTGCAGCGGTGTCAAACTCAATTTCATCGCGGGCCACATTAGAATTATGGTTGCACTCAAAGGGCCTGTGGTAACTTTAAGACTATATAAATATAAACTACGACTGAAAGCAGAAGTCTGGGGCAAATCATTGCAAGTAATTGCAAGTCTCTTCAGTGGCATCTCACAAAATGAGATGCATTGTGGGACATGTAGTTTATGGGCAACGTGCTCCTGTAAAGCGGCACATAACCTTATAATAAACTGATTATATTCTTTGCAAGCTCTTGTGGGCCACATAAAATGAAGTGGCGTGCCGGATTTGGCCCCCGGGCCTTGAGTTTGACACCCCTGATCTAGTGGCTCATTTCTAAACTGCAGTTACATTTTCAATCCAAATAGTTTTATCTTAATTTGTGTGGGCACGAATAAACAGTGAGCTCACTACTGAATAAACACACTCAA
>NW_011344035.1:28492-39403 GCF_000735185.1 Notothenia coriiceps
AGGAGGAGCTGGTCAATATCGAACTAGAGAAGGAGGTAAACTCACTTTGTATTTGGCATTTCTCTTTCTAGCATTTCATTTTCATATTACACTATTCTAAACATGGAATCAAAACATTACTGGCTGAGTAATTGGACTGGATATCTCACCTGCTAGAACCCCATGTACTGGGGATTGATTCAACCTGGGGAACAAATCGTTTTAAGCAATACATGGGCAATACAGATTTATTTTTTGAAAATGTTTTAAATACACAATATTATTATGTGATGGATAACTCTTTTGCATATTTTTTGTACTTCTTTTGGTTTGAATGAAAGAAATTTTGTTTTAATATTTTTTTATTTTACATCAATTCCTTTTTACATTTTAATTAGGGCTGTCAAGTTTTGCGTTAACAAAAAAATGAACGCCACAAATTATTTTAACGCGATTAACGCATGTGCATTTTTTGTCCTCGGCCGCCCCGTAGTTACACAGCGCATCGAGTTTAAAATACCGTCTATACATCCAAGCACACTGCTGATGCCGACAGCCCCGCTCCTGCCGCCCGCTTGCAGCAGACCACACTTGAAAGTGTGCGGGGGAGACGCCTGGACACGTCTACGAGCAGCAAACCTTCAACAAAGATCGCTAAATGGGTGCAATTAACATTGTGGAGGACGAGCGGCTGCATGATATAATTCGGGTCGCATCCAACGGCTGCACTTAGGAATTGCCTTCCAGAGCCCCCACTGTGTCGAATATACACAACTTGTATGAAGTCCAAAAAGCGAAAGTAGAGGAGGATTTAAGAAAGACTTCCACAGTTGCGCTCACCGGAGACTATTGGACTTCACTCAGTAATGAGTTACCTCGGGGTCACAGCACATTATGTTGACCCGCAGTGGGAGCATGAGACCCACAGTCTCATGCTTGACAGTTATGAAAACAGAAGAGCGGCATTTCGCCCACACACACGCACACACTGTATTGTATGAGAGAGGTTCCAGGTTGAATTGAGGCACATTTTGTTCAGAGGTTGTTGTGTTTAATATTCATGAGAATATTTGTCATTGTTCAAATGATAATAAACAAATATTTGCATAAAGCATATTTGTCCACTCATATGTTGATAAGAGTATTAAAAACTTGAAAAGTATTCCTCTAAGGTGCATTTAGAACAGATCAAAAATGTGCGATTAACTATGGACAATCATGCGATTAATCGGGATTTAAATATTTGATAATTTTAATGTATTATGTTGTTTATAGGTGGTATATCTTTTTTAATCTTGCATTTGACAGCTGTCATTGTAAAGATATAATTGACTTTCTTTTACTGGACATACATGTGATCAATTCTGTCTTTAATCCTCAGAGGTTAGCGGAGAAGCTCAAAGCCTGGGAAAACCTCGGACAATCGACTGGACTCAACATAAGGTGTGTGTGTGCAATATAAATAGATACCACTAGATGGAGGTGTGTTCCCTCCAAATAAATGTGCCTCATCACTGTGGATTCATTCCACCAGTGTGTATAGGTGTGTTTGTTTTATACCTGCTTGTGTATGTGTGCAGAGTGTCTCAATGTATCCAGTCACAACTAGTAATGAGAGAATGATTGCATGTTTCCTTGTGAGCAGTAGAGCACATCTGACAGATTGACACACACACACACACACACACACACACACGCACACACCCCATTTTCTCTTTGATTAACTCAGGCTGTGATGTACACAGAATGTTGAATAGGATACATGCACTTAGCACACTTGGTTGGTTTTCCACTGTGTGTTAGAGTGCGTCTACATGCGCATTAAACAGGCTGCAGGGTTTAGACCAAACGACTCATTGCGATTGATTCGACTGATTTTGCATCTGTGTTATGATTCACCTTAATGGAAGGTTTGTCATCTATGAATCATACATTCTTATTATTAGAAAATAGATTAAAAATAATAATGATGTACCTAACGTATGTTTTGTTAAAGTCTGTAGTATACAATTTGTTAGCCAGGCTAAATCTCTGCGGCTGCACAATACATTCAAAATGTTATTTAAACACAAAGCTCAACTTTTATTGTGCTTCCAGTGATTTAGATATTGGAAAAGTCCATATTGTGATTTCAATAACATCCAGGGCAGGAAAACAAATGTGAAAAAAAATCAAAATGAAATGAAGTCTTCCCTCATGTAAGGGTTCATGTTTGTCTTATGTAATGGGATATAGGACATGGTGCATTAGGCACATCCCACTCATATTTATTAAATGACCTTGTTTGATCACAGCAATGTAATACCAAACTCTCAATGTAATACACACAGTCATTTGGTTGGGCTGTCAGTCATTTTTCTGAAAATCTGAGGCTCTCCCTGGGTAAATTGAGTTGAAAATGTGAAACCCTCCGAAAAAAAAAATCAGGTGTTCAGACTGCCGTGTCATTGGCTGCCTAAGTGCTTCTGCTGAAAGTAGACCCCCCAAATAAACTGCGCTGCACATCGAGCTTCTAAAGGGCAGCCATATGTCTGAGCCTCATGCTGATCAAAAGTAAAGGTTAATGCAGCTTGCAAATCAACAGTTAGTAACTCCTTCAAGCTGTTTTACCGTTTACTAAATGGCCGACTTAATTGTCAGGATGTTGTTTTTCCAGCGCAGTCCTGTGATGTCGAGGCGAATGGAAAACAGGAGCGTTTAATTCAGCAGTCTGTTTACTTCACCCGCGCCGACTGAAAATGAGTATTGACTCTGATTTGTGCATTAGTGGCATATGGTGCCCTATAGGCTGTTAGGCAGTGATTATATCATTATGTTAATGTATGTAAATATCTTAGGTACGTCACATTTGACTCGTTTCTACACGTTTTTATGTTGGAATAAGGAGCTGTTTCATCTAATTGCTGGAAAATAACAAAGATGGTTTCATTTTCCAAGGTGTTACATTTTGTAGCTTGTTTTCAATAAGTACATAAATTTTCCAAAGAGGTTGTATTCTACAGTCTGCCTGAATGTAATCATTGCGTAGGTGTGTAGTGTGATTCTGTGTAGTTTATTTATGGCATCCCGTTGGATTTGACGTCATCTGAACAGGACATCACACGCTCACTGCTTGATAGCGCGCGAAGGTCCGCTTACGCCGGTTGTTAAACAACATCGTTATGGGGAAATGCAAGTTTGCGTCCAAATGGTTGTAAGATAAGGAGGAAGGACAATCAGTACTGTATATAGTCAATGTGAGGTAAAGTGTGTCGCCAAGGTAACCGGTTAGAACTCAAAGTGGCGATGAGGTCTTAAAATGTATGGAAAGGGTCTCAAAAAAGGTTTTAAAAGGTTTTACATTTGACTTCAGGATTCCTGCAGTACATTGATGACGTAAGTGTTGACTTTTCCATTGAGCTTTCCGTGAAATATCTCATGAAGGCGGCTGTGTTTTGCTAATTGTTCATTTTGCTAGGCTCCGAATCATTTCTCATACACATTTCAGATATGTTGTTTCTGTTTCCATAGTGGCACTCTTTTTGTCACCAGATATTTCAGGGTGGTCATTAGTGGAGTGAAAAGAGTGTGTTGTGAAGCAGCTAATGGGAAGTAAACCCATTGGTGTTGTAAATGAGGAGTTATCCCACTGCAACACAGGATTGAATTTCTTACCAGCCATTTGTGCAGTTTCAGTTCACTTTCGAGCCGGAGATAACCCTTGCCAACCACGATGCCTGTGTCTCTGGAGGAGGAGACGAGCCTCACAGACAGAGTCGCCAGCAGTTGGCAGGTTGCTGCTGTTGTTTCACAATCTGATGACTTGTGCCTGCTTCGGTGTTGACAATTGAGTGTAGATTGACAGGAAAATATGTTGCATGGAACTGCATCGAAGGGATAGACCATGGAAATAAATGGTTTGGTTTTCCGGAAATCCATTTAGTTTCAGACGGTTTGGTGTATTTGTGTCAATAACAAAGAAATAGATTAGAAATTCAGTTTGAGTTGTTCTTGTGTGTGTTTGTGAATCTAACTAATGTGTGTGTTTGTGAGCCTAACTAATGTGTGTGTTTGTGAGCCTACCCACCTTCATTATTGTGTTTCCCACATAATGGATTCTGTCTTATCTTTTTTTTTTTTATCTCCTAACCTACTCCCAAGTTCCTCAATTAAAAACGTTGTCTTTCATTTAGCCGAAAACACCGGATTTTACTCAGTTTAGCAGAATTTGGCATGCTACTAAAAGATCAATCAGTTTGAGTTTCTGTTTGAGGTTATTTATTTCCCATAACACAATAGAGCATTATTTTTGAAGCAATTTTGATAATAAAAGACTCAATAACGTTATTTTTTAAGCAGAAAGGCCGAACAAAACTGATGCCAACTTCTAAAATGAGAGGATTTACGACATAAATCTTCATTATAAACAGAATATTTGACTTGTAAACCAAATGATTTGCTTTTCAAGTGTTTGGGGAGATAGAAATAAACAATTTTGAACAGACAATGGGGGGACACGGTGGTTTATTGGTTAGCATTGTTGTAAACACATACAGGTTCATTGTTGAATCTAAATGACTTGTCGTAGGTGTGATGTGAGTCTGAAACCGTTTTTTTTTTTTTTTCAGCGCTGTGATGAACTGGCAATAATAGATCAATGAGTCAATCAAATTCAATTAAAAATCAAAACCAGTAATAAATAAGGACAATTATACTTAGATCCATTCCTGTGTGTTAGGAATGTGCTGAGCAGAGTTTAATTGTCTGAATAACATTTTGTGAAGACTTTGCTGCTCAGATCTCTTTGTATGGTACTTATTTAAATAACTGTTCACATTCTTCGTTGCCTTTTTCCCCAACTACGCTGATCCAAGTGTCGTCTGATGGATTTTGGAGTTGTGATTCTATAAATATGTTACAGTGTAAGGATAAGATGTAAGTTGAGGATCACTTGTGGATGGCTTTAAATTTGAATCTCAAAGTGTCATTCCATCCTCTCCGGAGATTTGGATTTCATCATTGCAGCGGCTTCTCTTACCCCCAATTATTTCGAAAACGTTATATTTTTGTAGGTCTCGAATCACTTCCTACGGAAATATTTGCTCAAACCTAGACTCCCAGTTGACTGGCACTGCTCTGACAGTGCATTTACTCACAGTTACCTCATAGTAGTTCACAACATCTCACTCAATAATATGCAACCAACCTGTTATTTGCAACATGGCCCGCTTGTGACCTGCCACAAAAATTCCCAAAAAGCCAGCAGAACACTTTAAAAAAGCTTTTCTCATGAGATCAGGGGAAACTAATCCCTCTCTGCTCAGGGCAGTGTGGAATTACCTACTTTGGGAACCGTAGTTATTCCATCAAATGATTCATGAACTCATATTTTAGTCATGAGATTATTTTCATACCTAAGGCTCCACCTTGTGGAATTGGATGTGGTCATAAGTCCACGCCACCCAACTTTCACATTGCATACTCTGGTTTTTCAGCTTTAATAATAACTCCCGCCTTTTCCTTCCATAAATATATATACACTATTTACCGCGTTTCCAGGTCTCAGGCTGTTACTGAGAGTACCGAGTAAAACCTAAAGTTTGACGACAGGCTTGATTTTGGTTGTTATGCTAATGTTCAGGTTCATGTTTGTATTGTGTGTCTCTACTGTGACATGTTCACAACCAGAGCCCAGTCTGCTCTGATTGGTCAGCTGGCCGGCTCTGTTGTGATTGGTCAACCGCTTAGAGATGTCCTGCCTAGAGATGTCCCGCCTATCACATATAATGTGTTAGAGCGCTTGCCAATATAAGGGCGTTTGTTAAATAGTGATGTCATTATGTTATGGAAGTAAACAAAGGAGTCCAATGGAGGGGATTCAGGCAGGGAGGGAGTGTGTGCGAGATAAACTCCCTCTGGAGGGAACAAAAGGCGCGTTCACACCGCAGTACTTTTCCCACTTTAGTTCCAATATAGTTCCGAAATGTCGCGTTCACACCAAACAGAGCCGGAACTAAAATGAGTCCATGAGAACCTTTTTACCCCCTTTTCAGTCCCTGCTAGAGAGCAGGTACTTTCGTGGGAGAAAAAGGTTCCTATGTCTGATTGGCTGGGCGGATTTCAAACCACGCCCCGTAAAACTCCCAAGCCGCCATTTTATTATCCTCGCATTAGCATTATTAGCATTAGCCCAGCGCAGAAACGCAGAGAGACTAACTTATGGCAACACAAAAGAAAACATGGGAGCGGTGGAGATGAGGAGGTGTCGGCGTTCTGGTGATTTACTCGGAAGGCTTCAGTAGAAGCTGCTGGGAGTCCCAGCAGCTTCTACTGGAGCCAGTCCACAACAACCCCGGGGACTTCGGGTGGCAGTATACGCCGTGAAGTTGTTTGCGGCCTGCCAGTAAACCCAAAGCAGAAGAAGTGACGTCAGTGGCTTCATTAGCCTAATCCACCCCCAGGGACTTATTCCGGTGTGAACGCGATCTGTACTTAGTTCATGAGAACTAAAGAGTTCTCAGAGGAACTAAAGAGTTCTCATGAACTAAGTTCTGATGAACCTTTGTGGGAAAAGTACTGCGGTGTGAATGCGCCTAACAAGATTTTAGTCTTTGCAGACCATTGACATGCACAAAAACTTATATAACACACTACAGCAAAGGGAAAATACAAAAAACCATATACAAGTGTCCCTTTTACTAGCAGGATTAAAACATTAAAATCCAGTTAAAAACAAATAACAATATATTTTGAACCACATTCACTTATCACAACACTTCACAAGTCTCAAAACATTTTCAAGTAAAACCATAATCATCCAATTTATCGTTTGGACTTAGTTCAGAGTTTACTTTCTCTATGTGGAAATGTAGCTGTTTTGAAAAGAGAAAAGGGAAAAACATTTCTCTTTAGTGCAAGTACTTGTTCATTGTAACGGAATACATTTTGAAAGTAACCCTCCCATCCCGGCTTCAGCCCTTTACGGACACCCCATCTCATGAGGCCCAGAATAATAAGCTGGAACACTTTTTTACAGGTGTGCAATTGAGTGGCGGCTAAAGTACGATTCTGAGCTAAGCTGCTATAATGCATTCCCATTTCAAAAGAGATAAAGAGATAATGGCCTTCACTTTTTGCACAGATCCATAGTTAGAGCCAGGATTTAGAGTTTGAAGGTCATCTCTGTTGCAGGATGTGACCTTCTGTATTGTTGAGTTCCCATTGTGTGTTTGTGTTTTCTAATCTGTCAATCTCTCCCACGGAGTGAGTTTGTTTTGTGGAAGTGTGACCAGTATTTAGCCCACTCTCATCTCTCCCTCTGCTGCTCATGTCATTTTATTTCCCACCTCCCCACTGGCTGAGTAACAAAAGAATATGGAAACGCTGTCGTTGTCATCCATTCTGTCCTTTCTGCTCTCTCAGTCACATTGATTTGTCATTGTGTGTGAGTGTGTGTGTACACATGTGTATGATAACTTTCCCGTCTGTGTCTGTTTGTAGGAAACCAGAGGATCTGTCCAGGGAGGTGATTCACATCCAGCAGAGAGAAATTGCTCTGAAAGAGCAGAACTACACTCTCAGCAGCCGGTAACACACCCTCCTTCACACACACTCACAAAATCCCTCTCCCTGCCTTCAGACTTTTTCCTCTCATTTCGTCTGCCTGAATTCTTCCCTTCCCCCATGTATCTATTAGAGCGTATCTCTGAGAAGTCCTTAATTGTCACAAAGTTAATTAAACCGGTCCTGATTCTGATAGCGCTCCTGACCGTAACCACTGGTGTGTGTGAGTGTGTGTGTGAGAGAGATTGTGTGAGAGAGAGAGGGAGTTTGCTAATTAAACTCGTCCTGTTTAGGCAGAGGTGATGTCTATGGGGAGGGCCGCGCGCATGCTCCCGTTTATATTGATGCAGCAGTCCGGCTAAGAAAGCTTTCATTAGCTAACAAGCGTCCCTCTTCTGCCGAGTGTGTTGGGATTATTATGTAATATTAGAAACGGCAGAGTGGGAGGGGATGAGGGGAGCTTGTGCTATAATTATTGTCCTGGTATAATTATTTCCCTATTGATCAGACTTGGCACAAGTTGCTGCTGCTAATGATTTCCAGGACAGTCAGGGAATTATTTGGTGTCGGTCAGGTAAGTTATCTGTTAGGAGTATTATTCTAAATGGCCTCAGAAATAATTTCCCCAGATTGTGGGAACATCAGCACTAAACATGTTATTAACCCACACACACACTCTTTTGCTCTCCACCCTTTCTTTTCTCCCGGTCCATCAGTGTGAGGAGTGCAGAGCGCTCGCAGAATGAGCATCGAGTCGGGCTGGGCCAGCAGCGCAGCAAGACTCTGGAGGAGCAGAAGAAGAGGGAGACGCAGGACAGTCTCGTCCGGAGACTCCAGAAGAGAGTCCTGTTGTTAACCAAGGTGACAAAGACACACAACAACACAGACACATTGGCAGGAATTCCAACATTGATTATACGCAATATATCAATATTATGTTGATATCGTAACTTTGAAACTAAATATCGTCTTGGATTCAGGTAGTGTAGTTGTCTTCCAATCTGAAAGTTGTGTGTTTGATGCCAGTCAACATGTTGATGTGTCCTTGGGCGAGATACTTGACCCCAAGTTGCCCCCGATAGCAAACTGTGTGTAAATGTTAGCTTCCTTGAGCAGATGCACGTTGTATTGCAGCCCCTGCCTTTGTGTGAATGGGTGAATGATGACTTGTGTATCAATCAAAAATACTTTATAATCCCAGGGGGAAATTAGATTTTGTGTCAGTCTGTATAAACTGTAAAGCCCCCGAGACAAATGTAAAATGTGTGACATTGGGCTATATATATAAACTTTGATTGATTGACAGTTGCACCATATTAAAATTAAAATAAATCCATATTTATATAATCAGAAATTGAAGTTAAAAGGTGTAAAGTGCTTTGAGGAGTCGTAAAGACTGGATAAAGCACTTTATAAATGCAGTCCATTTAGCATATTGTAATATTTTAAGTGACCTTTCCTGGTTTTAAAGGCCGCATTAGAGGAAAGTGCTGCATGTTCTGAACTTATCAAGCTGTTTTCATATTGGTCTCCAGCCCCTTAACAGTATTGACACGACAGTATTGTGGAGCTGAAGATATATCAAGGCCTACAAATCTTATTCTACTGACGTAACAAAACATGTTTCTTGGTACAGAGCCTCTTAAAAATATCACATCATGATCATTTTAATATGTTTATAAATTAATAGGAGAATAATCCTGCAAACATGATCAATCCCTGCTTGTAATTGCAATATCAGTCAAGATATCAGAATTAGTTTTAATTTTCAAATTTGCAGACCTATTACCTATCAAACAATACATTGTGTACATATTTTGGATATTGAGATCAAAGTATTTGATCAGAAACATAATAATATTTGATTTCCCCTAATATTGCCCATTTCTAAATCGAATACTCTTGACACAGACTTTCCACCTAACAGAATTGTTCTTTATCACTGTGGTGACACATCACAAGTCCAGCTCAGAATTTCTCATCTGCCCTTTACCCCTCTCTCTCAGCCTCTGATTGGTCCGTGGAAGTCATGTGACTCGTCTGTCTCACTTCCACCTGCTCTTCAGTTCCTGACTAGACATCCCTGCGATATTGATTTCTCAGTGTGTGTAATTCCCTAGGTCAACAGGATCAGTCCCCAGTACACAAATCACACACATCCACTCTCAGCACTGTCATAACTAAGGGTCAGAGCTACAGGCATGCTGGAAATGTGACTGAGCGCTAGACTGATTTAGCTGACCGCAGTCAAGCATTTGCACCCAGCATTCACAGAGTATGAATTATCGTTGTTTACCATCCCGTCCTGATGGATAAAAAAACCCAAAACATTGCAGTATGTGCTGAATACTGGGCTTTTTAGAACTTTCACTATTTCGCTTTTTCAGCATTTTGCCGCAATGTCTAGTCACCTTTTTCATACCTGATGAGTTTGCATCCCTGTATGTATTAAAAACACACTCATGCATGTAGTGGAAATGGTTGGACTGCAAAGATAGCTGTTTCTTTTCAGATCATAACATAAGAGACCCTTAGCAATCATTACTTTGGCTGAAATTAACCTTTTAGTGCGTGTTGTAATGATTTAATTTTCTAGATATAGACATTTAATTTACCATGCAAGAGCAAAACATTTAATTAACTTGATAAATTGCCTTGCCAAGAAAAGTGGAAGAAAGCAGATTAAAAAAGTTAATACTTTAACTAAAACAATGTTGTCTAAGCACACATATTAATCAACTTACTCTTTGATATAATAATAATAATAATAATAATACATCTTATTTATTTTCCATGTAATGAATTGTATTTGTAAAGCGCTTTTAAATAGCAACAACACACCTAAAATATTTCTGTAGATCTCCATACTGATCTCCAGTTCCCTCTTGACGTATTCACATAACATCAAATGAATGATGATTAAGGGTGCATTCACACCTAATAGTCTGTTTTCTGGTGTGCACCTGACGACAGTTACATAGTTTCATTTTTCAGAAGGTTCGGTTTGCGTCCACACGGGCAAAACTCAAACGGACTATACATTTTAAACACAAGTCATGTGCACGGAAATGCTGTTCAACCATTGGTCAGACATCAAGGGGGTAAAAACGCAAATCCCGGCAATTTCTACCGGAGCCTCCGCCATGGAGCAGCGGCACTTTCGGCAGGTTATTCTCATGCTGCTGTTAATCTGGAGATCAACAGAAACTAGCGGCCCGCACATATGATTATATAATGTAACAACGTCCGTTAAAAAACATTATAACACATATAATGAGACGTTCTGCAGTCAGGAGGGGCGTTTCATCGACGACAGGTGTTCTTACTTTTATGTAGCTGACGGAGAATTTTTACTTTACACGACTCTGTTCAACACTTCATTCTGCTTCA